>NC_092724.1:119373908-119598908 GCF_047496885.1 Scyliorhinus torazame | reverse complement strand
GAGAGGGGCGAGAGAGCGAGAGAGGGGGCCAGAGAGAGAGGGGGAGAGAGAGTGGGGCGAGAGAGAGAGAGAGGGAGGGGGCGAGAGAGAGTTAGAGAGAGAGAGAGAGGGGACAAGAGAGAGAGAGGGGGCGAGAAGAGAGAGTGGGGGCGAGAAGAGAGGGGGCGAGAAGAGAGAGTGGGGGCGAGAAGAGAGTGAGGGGGGCGAGAGAGGGGGGGGAGAGAGAGAGAGAGAGAGGGGCACGAGAGAGAGAGAGAGAGAGAGAGAGAGAGAGGGGGTGAGGGAGAGAGAGAGGGGCGAGAGAGAGGGGGTGAGGGAGAGAGAGAGGGGCGAGAGAGAGGGGGTGAGGGAGAGAGAGAGGGGAGAGAGAGAGGGGGAGAGAGAGAGAGAGAGAGGGGAGAGAGAGAGAGAGGGGCGTGAGAGAGAGAGAGGAGAGAGAGAGAGAGAGAGAGAGGGAGGGAGGGGGCGAGAGAGAGAGAGTGAGTGGGGGCGAGAAGAGAGAGTGGGGGCGAGAAGAGTGGGGGCGAGAAGAGAGAGTGGGGGCGAGAAGAGAGAGTGGGGGCGAGAAGAGAGAGTGGGGGCGAGAAGAGAGAGTGGGGGCGAGAGAGAGAGAGAGGGGGCGAGAGAGAGAGGGGCGAGAGAGAGAGGGGGGGGCGAGGAGAGAGAGAGGGGGGCGAGGAGAGAGAGAGGGGGCGAGGAGAGAGGGGGCGAGGAGAGAGAGAGGGGGCGAGAAGAGAGTGTGGGGGTGAGAAGAGAGAGTGGGAGCAAGAGAGAGAGAGAGAGAGGGGGCGAGAAGAGAGAGGGGGTGAGAGCGAGAGGGGGCGAGAGAGAGAGAGAAGGGGCGAGAGAGAGAGAGAGAGAGGTGGGCGTGCGAGAGAGAGAGAGAGGGAGCGAGAGAGAGAGTGGGCGAGAAGAGAGAGGGGGCGTGAGAGAGAGGGGGCGAGAGAGAGTGGGCAAGAGAGAGAGAGAGTGGGCGAGAGAGAGAGAGAGAGGGGGCGAGAGAGAGGGGGAGAGAGAGAGAGAGAGTGAGTGGGTGAGAGAGAGGGGGGGGGCGAGAAGAGAAAGGGGGCGAGAGAGAGAGGGGGCGAGAGAGAGAGTGAGTGGGCGAGAGAGAGAGAGGGGGCGAGATGAGATAGGGGGGCGAGAGAGAGAGAGGGGGCGAGAGAGAGAGAGAGAGAGAGAGTGAGTGGGTGAGAGAGAGGGGGGGCGAGAAGCTAAAGGGGGCGAGAGAGAGAGAGAGAGAGAGAGAGGGGGCGAGAGAGAGAGTGAGTGGGCGAGAGAGAGAGAGAGGGGCGAGATGAGATAGGGGGCGAGAGAGAGAGAGAGCGAGAGAGAGGGGGCGAGAGAGAGAGAGCGGGCGAGAGAGAGAGGGGACGAGAAGAGAAAGGGGGCGAGAGGGCTGCCAAATGTGCAGACTCTGGCTTCTCACTCATGCCAACTCCCATAAACCAATACACACGCATTCACACTCCCCCACCCACATACACTGACTTCCATACACACTGGTCATTTTAAAAAAAATTAAACAATTTTATTGTTTGCCTTGCCTTACTTTTTCTCAGAATTAGTTTATTTCCCAACATTGTTTGAAATCCAGTTCTGCCACACCTCAACTTTCCAAACATTTTCCCATCGGCCCTTGACCGAGCGTAATATGTAAACATGACCCCCACCCCCAAGCAAAAAGGTTGACCTTTAAACTGACTTCGGACATTTCACAGGTTTTATTCCCAACTTGGGTCACTGTCTGTGCGGAATCTGCACATTATCCCCATGTCTGTGTGGGTTTCCTCCGGGTGCTCCGGTTTCAACCCAAAAGACTAGCTTGTTAAGTGATTTGGGCATTCTGAATTCTCCTTCTATATGCAAACAGGCGCCGGAATGTGGAGACTAGGGACTTTTCACAATAACTTCATTGCAATGTTGATGTAAGTTGACCTCTGACAGTAAAGGTTATTATTATTAGTCCGATATCACAGCATAAACACATTTCTAACAGGGCCCTTTCATGCACATAGGAATCAATTTATTTCCCGAGAATCTTTTACCAGTCACCATCCCAAACATTTCTGTTTAATTGCGAGTATCGGTGGGAAGTATTGTGTTTTCAAGACCATTTTGGGAGTTGTGCATCTGTCCCAGGCTGTCTATCTGTTCAACGGTAACATTTTTACTGATTGTTGAAGATCCAGTCAGGAAAAGTTAGTGTTTTTTGATGATGGTGGGTTCAGTCATATTGCGAGCTCCGGAGTCGAATATAATCCCAATTCTGCTTATCCCTTACAGGAAGCCACAGTGGCAGTCTGATACGGCATATCGTACACTGGGCCTGGACCTGCCCCTGGGTGACCTCGATCTGCACCTCCGGGGCGTGGACTTGCTCCCGCTGCCACCCCCTTGATCCCTCTTACCCGGAAACCTGGACACGCCCCCATTCTGTGCCTGGACCCGCCCCTCTTCCTCCTGGGGCTTGGACCTAGATTAAACTGATGACAACAATTCTAATGAGAGTTTCAATGTCCTGAACATGACTTATTTTTTAATGTGCTGTACCTGTCAGTACGTGTTCAAGTGCTAAACCTTTGTATGTCCAGCTCCCTCTGTAGCAAATGGTACCTCTATTCACTTGATGTCAGGCATTTAAAGATACTAACACAGCCTTCTTTGACCACACCAAACACAGTACAAATACTAACCTCTGTATTAACATCGCAAAAATGAATCAGCTCCATATCCAAAACATTACTGGAAACAGAGGCCAGACTAAATGGGATAGTTTCTGTTCTGTGTCGTGCTTTGTGTAGACTATAGTTTCACACGTGTTCGGATACGCTGATTGTGAAAACCCAATCTCTAATAGCACACTCCTGCATCACTCATTACCTCTCACACTGCCCTTCACTGAACACTGACACAACACCCTCACCCACCATATACAAGAGAAAAAGACAGAAAGGGCGGGGGGGGGGGGGGGAACAAGAATATGGGGGGGGGGGGGAACAAGAATAGGGGGGGGGGGGGGAGAGAAACAAGAATAGGGGGGGGGGGGGAGTGAGGGGTGGGAGGAATAAATAGAGAGAAAGAGGGAGAAGAGGTCAGATGGGGTCGATGGGGGGAGGGGGAGGATTAGTGGGGAGATGGGAGAGAAGGGAAAGTAGGTGTGGAAAGAGTTAGGGATCAGGAGACAGAGACAAGAAGAGGGAGACAGAGAGGAGAAGAGGGAGACAGGAGAGGAGAAGAGGGAGATAAGTCTTTCAAGCTGTCAGTGAATGACAACATGCATGATACACAATCTGAGCTGTACTCACTAGACTGTCAGAATATGTCACTTTGTATGATGGGACCATGTCAGTGTATTCCATCCTGAACGATGACAACTGTTGTTTACATTGTGTTTTAATTGTCGCAATAAAGAGTGAGAAATAAAGGAGAACCATTGTTGAATGCCAGTTCCAATCCATGACAGTTGTCCCTCATATTGATCTTCCTTTCTGCAATTGAGCTCCTCACATTAACAAGAGCCGTGCACACACAGCAACTAAGCACATCGGGTCACATATGCTTGAAAGGGACGTCCGGTTGCGGCTATGCGGAGCTAAGTCTCACATTTGGCAGCTCCCGCAAAAAAATGACTTTTGGGCTCTTTTCAGGGCCCCCAACGGATTTTTTTGACGTTTCCTGCTGTGGGAAGGAGAGTACAATAGTTCCCCGACAGTATATGGCATTTACCTGGAGCGGGCGACTAAAAAAGTGTTGGACCTGAAGAAGGTGCGAGGGAAGAAGAACAAAATGGCGGCGGGCAGGGACCAGGCAGCGTGGATGCAGTGGGCACAGGAGCAGCAGGAGGCTATCCAGCGCTGCTTCAGGGAGATTAAAGCAGACCTGCTGGAGCCGATGACGGCTTCTATTGATAAGCTCCTGGAGACACAGACGGCCCAGGGGGGTGGCGATCCGCGAGGCCAGACAAAAGATCTCCGACAACAAGGACGAGATCTTAGGCCTGGCGGTAAAGGTGGAGGCGCACGAGACGCTCCACAAGAAATGGAAGAAGCGGTTCGAGGAGATGGAGAATCGGTCGAGGCGGAAGAGCCTGCGGATTCTGGGCCACCCAGAGGGGCCGGACGTGGGTGTCTATGTGGTCACCATGTTGAACTCGCTGATGGGAGCGGGGTCCTTCCAGGGGCCCCTGGAGCTGGAAGAGGCCCACAGAGTGCTGGTGAGGAGGCCCAAGGCTAACGAGCCTCCGCGGGCAGTACTGGTGCGGTTTCATCGGTTCGCTGATCGGGAGTGTGCGCTCAGGTGGGCCAAGGAGGAGCAGCAGGTGGGAGAACGCAGAGGTTCAAATATACCAGGACTGGAGTGCGGAGGTGGCGAAGAGGAGGGCCGGGTACAATCGAGCGAAGGCGGTGCTGCACAGGAAGGGGGTGAAGTTTGACATGCTGCAGCCGGCGCGACTGTGGGTCACCTACAAGGACCAGCACCATTATTTTGAGTCTCCGGAGGAGGCGTGGACCTTTGTTCAGGCCGAGAAGTTGGACACAGATTGAGGGTCGGAGTGGGCATTTGGGGCTTATGGTTGATATGTTACCTTTTGAGGGGGGGGTCCTCCGCTCTTGTTTTTTTCTTTCTGGTTCGGTGAGGGTGGTTAGGGCGGGTTGGGCACTGTTTTGGTTGGGTTGGTCGGGGGGGCTCTTGGAGAGGGGTAAGCAAATGGAACAGGGGTGGATGGCCAGCAGTGAGATGGGGCCCCGCGGGGAAGGGGGAGGCCCGAGTCGGGGAGGAGGGGACTGGGCCTGTTCAAGGAGCTGCGTCAGAGGTGGCGAGGCCAGGTAGGTGGAAAGCGCGGGCTTTTTCCCGCGCAGAAGACTGGAGGGGGGCGGGGCCAGGGCGGGGAAGCGAGGGTTGTTTCCCGCACTTGAGATGGAAGGGGGGAGGTGGAGAGCCTGCGGAAGGGGAATGGAAGAGGAGGGTGTGTCACACAATGGGAGGAGTCGAAGGAGAGGCGGGAGTGGCCGGGGTCAGCAGGAGTCAGCTGACTTACGGAAGTGCAATGGGGGGAGTAAAGCAGCTAGGATGGGTCCTAGCCAGGGGGGGGGATCGAGTTGCTGCTGCTATGGTCAAGGGGGTGCTGGAGTGAGTGGGGGTGAGGGTGCGTGGCTGGCCGAGGAGGGGTTATGGCTCGTCGGCGAGGGAGGGGGGCGGGTAGTCCCCTAATCCTGCTGATAACCTGGAATGTAAGGGGACTGAACGGGCCGGTCAAGCGGGCCCACGTGTTCGCACATCTGAAGGGGCTGAAGGCGGATGTGGTCATGCTCCAGGAGACACACCTGAAAGGAAAGGGTGGGTAGGTCAGGTGTTTCATTCGGGGGCTGGATGCCAACAATCGAGGGGGTGGCGATCTTGGTGGGAAAGAAGGTGTCATTCGAGGCATCGGGCATTGTGGCAGATAATGGCGGTAGGTACATAATGGTAAGTGGTAAGCTGCAGGGAGAGAGGGTGGTACTGGTCAACATGTATGCCCCGAACTGAGACGATGCGGGTTTTATGCGGCGCATGTTGGGTCGGATCCCAGACTTGGAAGTGGGGGGCCTGATAATGGGGGGCGACTTTAACACGGTGTTGGATCCGGCACTGGATCGCTCCAGGTCTAGGACGGGTAGGAAGCCGGCGGCGGCTAAGGTGCTGAGGGGGTTTATGGACCAGATGGGAGGGGTGGACCCTTGGAGATTTGCAAGGCCGGGGGCGAGGGAATTTTCATTCTTCCACATGTCCATAAGGCTTATTCTCGGATTGACTTTTTTATTTTGAGCAGGGCGCTGATAGCCAGAGTAGAGGATACAGAGTATTCGGCGATAGCCATTTCGGATCATACCCCGCATTGGGTGGACTTAGAGCTGGGGGAGGAGAGGGACCAGCGCCCGTTGTGGCGCTTGGAGTTGGGGCTGTTGGCGGACGAGGTGGTGAGTGAGCGGGTCCGAGGAATCATAGAGAGGTACCTGGAGGCCAACGATAACGGGGAGGTCCGAGTGGGGATGGTATGGGAGGCGCTGAAGGCAGTGGTTAGGGGAGAGCTGATCTCCATTAGGGCCCCACAAGGAGAGGAGGGAGCAGAGGAGAGGGAGAGGCTGGTGGGGGAGATGGTGAGGGTAGGCAGGAGGGATGCGGAGGTGCCCGAGGAAGTACTGTTGAGGAAGAGGCGCAGCCTCCAGGCTGAATTCGACCTGGTGACCACCAGGAAGGCGGAGGTGCAATGGAGGAAGGCCCAGGGGGGCGATTTATGAGTATGGGGAAAAGGCAAGCCGATGCTGGCGCATCAGCTTCGGAAGCGGGACGCAGCTAGGGAGATTGGGCGAGTTAAGGACAGGGGAGGGAGTGTGGTGCGGAGTGGGGTTGGCATCAATAGGGTCTTCATGGACTTTTATGAGGAACTGTGTCGGTCCGAGCCCCCACTGGAGGAGGGAGGGATGGGACGCTTTTCTGGACCAATTGAGGTTTCCAAAGGTGGAGGAAGGACTGGTGGTGGGATTGGGGGCCCCGATTGGGCTGGAGGAGCTGACCCAAAGGGATAGGGAACATGCAGGCGGGGAAGGCACCAGGGCCGGATGGTTTCCCGGTCGAATTCTATAAAAAATATATGGACCTGTTGGGCCCGTTGTTAGTTAGGACCTTCAATGAGGCAAGGGAGGGGGGGGGCTTTGCCCCTGACAATGTCCCGGGCACTGATCTCCTTGATCCTGAAGCGGGACAAGGATCCCCTGCAGTGTGGGTGTTATAGGCTGATTGTGTTGCTAAACGTAGATGCCAAGATGCTGACGAAGGTCTTAGCCACGAGGATTGAGGATTGTGTGCCGCAGGTCATCCACGAAGACCAGACGGGATTTGTGAAGGGGAGGCAGTTGAATGCGAATGTGCGGAGGCTTCTGAACGTTATCATGATGCCGGCGAGGGAGGGGTAGGCGGCGATAGTGGGGGCGATGGACGCTGAGAAAGCCTTCGATAGGGTAGACTGGGGGGTACCTGTGGGAGGTGAAGAGGTTTGGGTTTGGGGAGGGGTTTGTCAGGTGGGTTAGGTTGTTGCATGAGGTCCCGATGGCGAGTGTGGCCACGAACAGGAGGAGGTCTGAGTACTTTCGGTAGCACCGAGGGACGAGGCAGGGGTGTCCCCTGTTCCCCCTGCTTCTTCGCACTGGTGATTGAATCCCTGGCTATGGCACTGAGGGAGTCGAGGAACTGGAGGGGCTTGGTGCGTGGTGGGGAGCAGCATAGGGTCTCGCTCTATGCGGACGACTTGCTGCTATACATGGCGGACCCGGTGGGGGGAATGCCGGAGGTAATGAGGATCCTCAGGGAATTCGGGGATTTCTCGGGGTAAAAGCGCAACATGGGGAAGAGCGAGCTGTTCGTGGTTCACCCAGGGGACTAGGAGAGGGGGATTGGCGAGCTCCCACTAAAAAGGGTGGAGAGGAGCTTCAGGTATTTGGGGGTCCAGGTGGCCAGGAGCTGGGGGGCCCTGCGTAGGCTTAATTTCACAAGGCTGATGGAGCAAATGGAGGAGGAGTTCAAAGAGGTGGGACGCGTTGCCGCTGTCCTTGGTGGGTAGGGTGCAGTCAGTCAAATGACGGTGCTCCCAAGGTTTTTGTTCCTGTTTCAGTGCCTCCCCGTGTTTATCCCGAAGGCCTTTTTTAGGCGGGTCAATAGGAGCATAATGGGGTTTGTGTGGGCGCGAGGGACTCCGAGGGTGGGAAGGGTGATCCTGGAGCGGAGTAGAAATAGGGGGGGCTGGCGCTGCCCAACCTCTGTGGGTACTACTGGGCCACCAATTCGATGATGGTGCGTACGTGGGGTGATGGAGGGGGGGAGGGGGCTGCATGGAAGAGGCTGGAGACGGCGTCTTGTGTGGGTTTGAGTCTGGGGATGCTGGCAACTGCGCCGCTCCCTCCAAGGAGGTATACCACGAGCGCCCGGTAGTGGCGGCTGCCCTCAAAATCTGGGGGCAGTGGAGGCGCCACAGGGGGGAAGTTGGGGCCTCGTGTGTACCCCAATACGGGGGAACCACCGGTTCGTCCCAGGGAGAACAGATGGAGGGTTTTTCAGGGTGGCACAGGGGCAGGGATACGAAGGTTGGGAGACCTGTTTGTGGACGGGAAGTTCGCGAGCCTGGGTGAGCTGGAGGAGAAGTATGGGCTCCCCCCGGGGGTACACCTTCAGGTACTTACAGGTAAGGCGTTTGCCAGGCAGCAGGTGGTGGAATTCCCGCGGCTGCTGCCACGCACAGTACAGGACAGGGTGCTCTCGGGGGGGTGGGTGGGAGTGGGAAAGATCTCGGAAACTTACCAGGTGATGCAGGAGGATGAGGAGGCCTCGGTGGTGGAGGTGAAAGGTAAGTGGGAGGAGGAGTTGGAAGAGGAGATCGAGGAAGGGACTTGGGCAGATGCCCTAGGGAGGGTGAACTCTTCCTCTCTGTGCGCGAGGCTCTGCCTCATACAGTTTAAGGTGCTGCACAGGGCACACATGACCGGGACAAGGATGAGCCGGTTCTTTGGGGGCGAGGACAGGTGTGTTAGGTGCTTGGGGAGCCCAGCGAAGCACACCCAGGGTCAGGCCGGGCTGGGGGCTCGCAATATTTGGGGTGGCAGAGGAGCCGGGAGTGCAGGAGGCGAAAGAGGCCGCGTATTCTGGCCTTTGCGTCCCTGGTAGCCCGACGGAGGATTCTCCTTCAGTGGAAGGATGCGAGGCCCCCAAGCGTGGAATCCTGGATCAACGATATGGCGGGGTTTATTAAGTTGGAGAGGGTGAAATTCGCCTTGAGAGGGTCGGTACAAGGGTTCTTTAGGCAGTGGCAACTGTTCTTAGACTTCCTGGCAGAACGGTAGACAATAGTCAATGGCAGCAGCAACTCGGGGGGGTGGGGGGGGGGGGGGGGGGGTTACTTTATCTTTGTTTTTGTTTATTTACACTGGGGGATCTGAGGGGATGTATATATTTGCTATGTTTGTTTTGTGTTAAGTTGGGGTGTTAATTTATTATTCATGTACAGTGGGGAGGGGGGTATGGAGGGTTGCTTTTTTGGACTGGTGTTTTGTACTTAACCCTGTTGGGTTCCTTTTTCATTTTGTTACTGATATTCTATGAAAACCTCAATAAAAATTATTTTTTAAAAAACAAAAACATTATGCTTGAAAGGGATTGTGCCTTGTTGGTTAGAAGACATCAGAAAATTCAGACGGTACAAAGAACCAAAATAAGAGTTGGACCAGGTAATCTGCATCAATAGCAAACAGACTGAAAGTTAAGGATCTGCCTTTGACGGAAAAATGTGAGAGATCTCAGGCAACACTGGAGAAGAACAGGTGTCATTTTGCCTGGAACTGCTGGGACCCTGCAGTAGCGGAGGGGCGGAGTGGAAGGATTGTCACCCTGGATCTGGGCTCATCTTATCAAAAACTGCTAGGTCGAATAGCAGCTCTCTGATCCTGAGCACTTGCCAAAGAGCAGTCTGACAGGGTGAGAAACTAAAAACTCTTCAATAAATATTAAACAGGTAGTCAAGGAAAGGTTGGGGCCAATTAAGGGCCAAAGGAAGACAATCTGCTGAAGGCAGAGAGCATAGCTTAATAAATTTGTAATTTGCATCGATCTTCATTAGAGGAGTGGATGCTGCCAATATGACAAAGGAGAGGAAAGCAGTAGCGACATTGAACAGGATGAAAATAGATAACGTGGTTGGTAGTTCTCAATTAGAGGAAATTAGAAAATTTACCTACTCCGAATGGGATGCGTCCAATGATGCTGAGGGATGCAAGAGTGGAAACTGGGGGAGGTTCTGGCCACAATGTTTTTGTCCTCCTCGAATATGGGAGTGGTGCCAGGGGACTGGAAAATAGCAAATGTTACTCTCCTGGGGAGAGGCAACATGGCAATCCCCTGGCTAACAGCCGAGAAGCAATCATTTGGGGTAAATGTAATGAGTGTTTAGAAAAATGATGTCTGGTAAATTCATATCAGCATAGATTTGTTAATCATGACCTTGACTAATTTGTACAAATTCTTTGATGAGGGAACAGAGAGGGTCGATGAAGGTTAACGTTGTGGTATGTGGGGCATATATTTTGAGGAGGTACCAAAGAGTAGACAATGTTAGTGCAGCAGAGTGCAACAATAATCCAAACTTGTTTGGATTTTCAAAAGGAATTTAAGAAACTGTCCCATCATAGGTCAGAGAATATGGAGTGAGGGGACAGAATGGATTGCCAGCTTGCTTCAAGGTAGAATTCAGAGTTTGGGAATAAAGGGTAGTTATTCAGTGCGGTAGAAGGTGGGAGGTGTTGTTTCACAAAGATCAGCACTGGGAACACAGTAGTTCACAAATTACATTAACCACTTGAACTTATGGAATAAAAAAAACTATTTCTAAATTTGCAGATGACACCAAATTGAGAGGCTGGACAGTTAATACTGAGGGAGGACTAAAACAGATTACAGGAGTGCATTAATACATTTGCAGAATGGGGAAATAATTGGCAAAACAAGTTCAACACAGGTAGATATGAGGTGGTGCATTTTGGTAGGGAGGTCAGTTATTTCACTGGGAAAGTGTGCATCTAGGGAGGTAAAAGAACAAAGGGATCTCAGGATGCAAATCACAAGGTTGCATCACAGGTTAGCAAGCCACATGAGAAAACACAACAAGTGCTAGGCTTTATAGTCAGAGCAATAAAACATACATCGAACTCTGGGTGGGCCACACTGTGTGTAGTACCACTTGCAGCTCTGGTTGCCAGATTGTAAAATGGATATAGAGGCACGGGGGAGAATGCAGAGCATATGATTGATGATACATATCAGAAAGCATCGACAGGCTGGGTTTCTTTTCTCTTGAACAAGGCGGCTAGGTGGTGGTGAGGATAACCTCATAGGGGTGTCATGTTCTTGTGCTCTGGCCGATGTGAATGGTACACAGAACATCTAGTTCTTGACTAGTCAAAGTATTTTATTATCAAACAAATGCGTGGGAAAGATAACTAATAAATATATTACAAACTAGTAATACTGATAAATTAGCCTAGAACTAAGTAAGTACGATTATCCACTAACACTAGTCACATGGTAGACTTGCACTGCCACCTACTGGTTGGATGTCATTTACATCATTATATACAAGATAGCTTATGCATATCATTACAAGGGATATTTAAAGTTTTTTTAAAATAAATTTAGAGTACCCAACTTTTTTTTCCAATTAAGGGGCAATTTAGCATGGACAATCCACCTAACCTGCACATCTTTGGGTTGTGGGGGGTGAAACCCACACACAGAGAGAATGTGCAAACTCCACACAGACAGTGACCCAGGGCTGGGATTGAACCCGGGTCCTTAACGCCGTAGGCAGCAGTGCTAACCACTGTGCCGCCCCAGGGTATTTTAAATTATGAAAGGTTTTGATAGTGTTGATACAGTATGAGTGTTTACTCCAGTGGGCAAGGGCATAACTTGAAGCCATCAATATAAGATCTTCTTCCTTTATTTTTTTTTTAAGCCTAGCGGCACACGATGCAGACAAAGTGCGATGATGAGTGGACCAAGATCTAGCAGTGCACAAACACAGGTGCCTGGTCGAGAAATGCCAGGAGCTGGGGGGCGGGAATGCCGAAATTAAAGCCTGTAGACAATGGCAGCCTGGTTCAAAATTTGCTGAAGGACCGAAAGAAAGAGTAGTGGTGAAGGGTTGTTTTTCAGACTGGCTTTCCTCAGAGATTGATTTTTTGATATATATTGACATGGATTTGGGTACACAAGGATCATTTCAAAGTTTGCAGATGCCACAAGACATAGAAATGTAGTAAACAATGATCAGAAAGATGAAGACAGATGGGTGGCACAATGATTAGCATTGTGCTCACAGCACAGGGGCGCCGGGTTTGATTGTGGCCTTGGGTGACTGTGTAGAGTTTGCATGTTCTCTCTGGTGCTCTGGTTTCCTCCCAGTCTAAGGATGTGCAGGTTGGTGGGTTGGCCAGGCTAAATTGCCCCCCGTGTCCAAAAGGTTAGGTTGGGTTACTGGGGTAGGGTGGGGTGCATGGGCCTTGGTAGGGTGCTCTTTCGGAGGGTCAGTGCAGACTCGGTGGGCCAAATGGCCTCCCCTGCATTGTAGTGATTCTATGAGTGAAATGGGCAGACATATAACTGATGGCATTTAGTGCAGAGAGGTGTGAAGTGATGTATTTTAGTTGACAGTCAACATGAACTAAATTGAATAATTCTAAAGCAGGGGGGGGGCGGGGGGGCAGAAATTAACGATGTGGAGGTGGCAGTAGGGGTTTCCTGCTCCGGGGACAGAAATTGGCAGCAGGAAATCCCGCAGGAGTCCAACTATGTCATTTAAGTTTGCGGGATTTTCTGTTGCGACTTTTCCCTTCCTCTGCGCCAATGACGTAATGGGAATCCCAATATTCAACATCGGGATCTGTGTTTGAATAGTCTTAAATGTCATTATCTGGCCTTTATATCTGATAATTTCCCCTTTTTACATTACGACAGATCTCCCAGGGTGTGCACCTGGCAAGCAGAACCTGTCAGTGGAGTTTGAGGGAGTACATCACTCAGTGGGAGGAGGGGGGGGGGGGAAGGGAGGAGAAGAGACCGCCTTCCCTAGGTACTGCCGAGGGGGTGCTGGGTTATACTGCGGAAGCGGGTGAGTTGGTCCAGGGTGGGGGTTTTGTGGAGATTTCCATTCTTTATTTCTTGTATTGGGACGCCCTTTTCTTTTAAAACCAAATTTGTTGGCGGGGCCGATTCGTCAGCGTGACCTTGTGGCACTTGTGTCTTCAGTTTTCTTCTGCGAGGAGCCGAACAACAGTGGGGAAAGGCACCTTTGGGGCTGGGGGCATCCTCCCCAATTTGCCCACCGCCTGCTGTGCCACTCTGCTTAGTTCTGGGAAAATTTCACCCCAAGCTTTTGAACATAAGAATTCCGCGCAGAAGTAGGCGATTCGGCCCCTCGAACCTGCTCTCCCGTTCGATATCATGGCAGATCCGATTATAGCCTCAACTCCAGATCCTGTCGATCTCCCATAACCCTCGACTCTGTTGTCAATCAAAGCTCTATCTAACTGAGCCTTGAATATACTTATAACATGACCCAGCTTCCAATGCTTTCGGTGGAAGAAAATTCCACAGACCAACTATCCTCAGAGAGGAAATCATTTCTCCTCATAACATAGAACATTACAGCCCTCGATGTTGTGCCGACCTGTGAAACCACTCTAAAGCCCATCTACACTATTCCCTTATCGTCTATATGTCTATCCAATGACCATTTGAATGCCCTTAGTGTTGGCGAGTCCACTACTGTTGCAGGCAGGGCATTCCACACCCTTACTACTCGGAGTAAAGAACCTAACATCTCCATCTTAAGTGGGAGATTCTTAATTTTTAAACTGTGTGTCTTAATTCTAGACTCAAGGGAAAACATCCCAATGGAACCCACCCTGTCAAGTCCCCTCAGAACCTCGCACGTTTCAACAAAATCATCTCTCATTTTTCTAAATTCCAATGGGTACAGGTTCAACCTACTCAATCTTTCCTCATTAGATGGCTCCTTATCCCAGGAATCAGTTGAATCAAGTTCTCTGAACTGTTTCCAATGCAATTTTCTCCATCCTTAAGTAAGGAGACCGACACTGTACACCAGAGGCACCCAAGACATCGATCGCAGTTGACTGGTCAATTGGAATGTACTTTCCAGTCGACCGCATCAACTTAACCCCTGCTGTTCGCGGGATGTGCAAAACCGCGGGGTGTGAAATGCGAACCTGTGCATGAGCGGTTCACGTTCTCGATAAGTAAATAAAAGGAGAGAGTAAACGTTAAAATCTCATGATAGTTCTGTACTCTTTATATCGAACTTACTGATCCACTTGATATAATAGAAATAAATTATATACTTACTGTTAGGCGTTTTTGGTGATGCAAGCATCACAAATCCTGAATAAGATGCTTCCCATGCGTTGAAAGCAGAATGCAGTTAGCACATATGGCATAGGAGCAGAAGATCATGTGGCCGATCAAGCCTGCTCCGCCATTCAATGAGATCATGACGGATCTGATATTTTAATCCTCAACTTCACTTTGCCGCCTTATTCCCATAAACACACGCGTGTACCCCCCCCCCAGAATTCCAACCCCACCACTCCCCTCCCCGAATTCCAACACCACCCCTATCCTCCCCCCTCCCTCCCTCTCCTCCTCCCTCCCCCCTCCTCCCTACCGCCTCCTCCCTCCCCCCTCCTCCTCCCTTCCCCTCCTCCTCCTCCCTCCCCCTCCTCCTCCTCCCCCCCCCCTCCCTCCTCCCCCCCCTCCCCTCCCTCCTCCTCCCTTCCCCTCCTCCTCCTCCTCCCTCCCCCTCCCTCCTCCCTCCCTCCCCCCCTCCTCCTCCTCCCTCCCTCCTCCCCTCCCTCCCTCCTCCTCCCCTCCCTCCTCCTCCTCCTCCCTGAATTCCAACCCCACTGCCATGGAAAATCAGCTGGTTGGCGCAGATTTTAGAAACTACCTCTGGGGGCCCAGTAGAGGAGGTTCGCGGGGCACAAATAGCCCATGGACCATACCTTGTATAAGCCAGAACTATGTTAATGACTTGTATTTGGGTGCACAGGGCACAATTTCATGATTTTCAAATGATGCAAAACTTGAAAGGATTGCAAGCTAGGTGGAGAAAGTGACAGATTTCAAGAGGGCATGGACAATCCGGTGGGAATGGGGTGAACAAGTGGCAGATTAGGTTACTACGAAAATATAATACATTGTAGAAGGAACAATGAGGAAACACGTTATAATGAATGATACATTCTAAAGGGATGCAGCAGCAGAGAGGCCTCTGGGTATGTGCACACAAATCATTGAAGATGCCAGGGTAGGTTGGGGAAAGTGGTTTATAAGCCATTTGAGATCGTGGGCATTAAAGGCCTACAGTAAAAGAGCAAGGAAGTTACGATGAACCTTTGTAGAACACTGGTCTGCCCGATTGTGTTCAATTATGGGCAGCATATCTGCACAGTGTTAGCACTGTTGCTTCACAGCTCCAGGGTCCCAGGTTCAATATCTGGCCTGCGTCACTGTCTGTGCGGAATCTGCACGTTCTCCCCTGCCTGCATGGGTTTCCTCCAGGTGCTCCTGTTTCCTCCTACAGTCCAAAGGTCTGCAGGTGGCCATTCTAAATTGCCCTGAGTATCCAAAAAGGTAAGGTGGGGTGGAATTGTGGGTTTAAGTAGGGTGCTCTTTGCAAGGGTCAGTGCAGACTCAATGGGCCGATTGGCTTCCTTCTGCACTGTAAATTATATAATTCTATGATCCTACTTTAAGAATCACATGAAGGCAATGACAGGGCACAGAAAAGAGCCACAAGAATAGTTCCAGGAATGAAGAGTGAGAGTAGGTGTTGAGAGTGTACATGTGAAACTTAACAACATCATCCAAAAGTATAGTGTTGAGAGGAAGCACTTAGATCAGAAATAGGAGGAGGTCAAGAATGAATAAGGAGGCAATGTTGAAGGAGCAGGAAGAGAAGCCATTAAAAGTGACATATGATTAAATGGACAAGATTGATATCAGGGGCAGCACGGTGGCGCAGTGATAGCACTGCAGTCTCACGGCGCCGAGGTCCCAGGTTCGATCCCAGCTCTGGGTCACTGTCCGTGTGGAGTTTGCACATTCTCATTTTCATTTCATCCCTCGAAACGTTAGCTCTTTTTGCGTGGGTTTCGCCCCCACAACCCAAAGATGTGCAAGGTATGTGGATTGAACACGCTAAATTGCCCCTTAATTAAAGAAAAATGAATTGGGTACTCTAAATTTTTTTTTTTAAAGATTGATATCCGATGAGTGCAATCCCACCCAGCTGGACAATGGTGGAGAGACACTAACGAGGAATGGTATGGTCAACTGTGTCAAAGGTTACAGTCAGGTCAAGGAGGGAAAATTTACCATCACAATGAGAGACATATAAAAGACAGGAATGCCCAGCATGGATTCAACTTTATAACTATGCTCCACCCCTCATGCATTATGCTGATTGTTCACAAAAATCACTACCCACAAAAATCCTGAACTCAAATTCAAGTAGCTGGAGACACTTCCGATAAATGTGGTTTCCCAAGACACATGAAGTATCCTAATGGACATCCCAGGCCCAAAACACACATTCCAGGTTAAGCAGGGTTTCACTTGCATCTCTTCCAATTTGGCCTACTGCATTCGCTGCTCCCAATTTGGTACCCTCTATATCGGAGAGACCAAATGCAGGCTGGATGATCGCTTTGCTGGGCATCTTCGGTCTGTGCGCATTCAGGGCCCTGACCTTCCTGTTGCTTGCCATTTTATCAAAAGACCCTGCTCCCATGCCCACGTCTGTTCTTGGCCTGCTGCAATGTTCCAGTGAAGTGCAACACAAACTGGAGGAACATCTCATCTTCCGGCCTGAACATCGAATTCAACAACTTCAGATGATCAGCTCTACCCCACCTCGACCCATTTGTTTTCATTTCATTTAAACTGTCTTTTACCATTTCTTTCTTAATATACATTTAATTCCTCCCCCCCCCCCACCCCCAATCTTACCCACCTTTCTCCTCTTTGCTTCCCCCTCCCCCCACATCTACTGTTCATCCTCTGATGTTCGTTTCCCTGCTGTTTGACCTTTCACATCTTTTGTCCTCTCTGGGGACTGCCATTAGCACCCGGTTTCCCTGGGTTTCTGTGGTTATGACTCATCTTTCATTCTCACTCCAAAGTATAAATATTTCCCACTCTCTCTGTGTTAGCTTTGACAAAGAGTCATCGGACTTGAAACGTTAGCTCTTTTCTCTCCCGACAGATGCTGCCAGACTTGCTGAGATTTTCCAGCATTTTCTCTTTTGTTTCAGATTCCAGCATCCGCAGTAATTTGCTTTTATGAAGTATCCTGATGTTCTCACAGGGCACAGGAATTGAAGCAACAGCGAAGGAGGTCTTTTAGAATGTAATCAGCATTTTGTTTAAACCATTAACTTTAATTAATGCCTCTAGATTGGCTCCGTGCTAATGCGCATCATTAATTCAATCATTGCTATGCTTCCCCCCCAATTGAAATCTGTAATTTTCCAGCTCCTAGTTTAAGGGAATGCCTTGAATTAATTTGTATTATTAAAAGCTCCTTTATCATAAAAGATGTGCCAAAGTACTTTGCGCTGCAAACAACATTTTAACACTCACAGGAGGAGATATTGGTTGAGGAATGTCTTCAAAGGGAGAAAACAGGTTTTGGGGACAGAATTCCAGAACCTTGACAGTTGAAGATATGCCAATCAATGAAGCAGCAATTAAACTGAGGACACTCAAAGAGGCCTGAATTCGAGGAATGCAATCGGAGGGATGTGGGGCTGGAAGAAATTATAGAGGTGGGGAGGGGCGAGGCCAAGGAGAGATTGAAAACAAGGATGCAAATTTTAAAATCTGCGTGGTGCTTTAACTGGGAGCCAATGTAGGTCAGCAAGAACAGGCATTTTGGGTGAATGAAGCCTGGTGCGAGTTAGGAGACACGCAGTATTTTGATGGTCTCAATTTTACGGAGGGTAGAACATGGCAGTATATTGGAATAATCAAGTCAAGAGTTAACAAAGGCTTCAGCAGTAGATGAGATACGGCAGGAGTGACAGAAGTCAGCCAGTTTTTGGAAGATGAAAATAGGCAATGTTAGGCAGGGCAGAGATATGATCAGTTTATCTAGGGATCAAACGTGACGAGTTTGTGTAGCTTGCCCAGCCTCACCCAGTTTCCAGAGAGTGGGATGGATGAGTCTGTGGCAAGGAAATAAAGGTCAAAGACAAGCTTCCTGCGGCAGCCACGAGCTGAACAACTGTACAAAAGATGGCTCCCAGCTGGAAACTAGTTTTTGGACCTTTTTAATCCGATGAACGGACACCAAACTGGAAAAGAATCGCACAAACCGGACCCTCATCTATAGCTCGGCCCGTTTGGAATGTCAGCGGCTACCAAGCGAGATCCAAAGGGAATAAAAATAAACAGAACTAACCCCTCACATCGGAGTCAGTGGACCCGTGTGGCAGCGTGAAGTCAAACACGGTGGACCTTAGAGTCTTCGATGCCATCCCAGTCCTCGGGGAAGCTGGTGGGAGTTCATCGCAGTAGAACTTCAAAAACACAGAAAAACAGTGAAGGAGGACCTGTTGTCGGCAACAGCGGCAGCTACCAAAGCAGCAGCGTCTCCCCGGCCACTGGTCGATGGAGAGGGTGGAGGGCCTGGAGCGACGATCCGGGGAATGGAGAGAACAATCAAGGAGCAGGGTGACCCCAAAAATCCTGAAGCCCAGAGTTGATGACTAGGGGAACCGGTCTGTGCCAGAACCTCCCAGGTGGGATGGATGGAGTTGGGGGGGGGGGGGGGAGGAGGAGAGAGAAAGAATTGTTTGCTGTTAACCACAAATTGTTTGCCCTACATTTATTGCTGTTCATGAGTTGTATTGTCTTAGTTTTCTTTTGTTAAGTTTTGAATAAAAATATATACTTTTTAAAAACGAAGGCCAAAGACAATGGCTTCAGCTTTCCCAGTACTTAGCTGGAGGAATTTTTGATCATCGAATACAACTAATACCCAAGATTGGATGGTGGTGGTGATGGGGGTCCTCCCATTTAAAACAGATGAGAAGAAACTTTTGAGGATCGCGAATCTGTGGAACTCTTTCCCAGCGAGCGGTGGAGGCAGTGCCAATCATATTTACAAGGCAATGGTAGTCAGATTCTTGACTAACAAGGGAATCAAAGGTTAGCGGGGATAGGCAGAATGTGGAGTTGAGGCCATAATCAGATCAGCCATGATTGTGTAGTCTGATTGAATGGAGCAGATAAGGAGGCCAGATCATGAAATCCCTATAGGGCAGGAGGCTGCTTTTCAGCCCATCAAGTCTGCACGGATCCTCTGAAAGAACACCCCAGCCAGGCCCACTCCCCTGCCCCATCCCCACACCACCACCCAACCTGAGGGGCAATTTATCATGGCCAATCCACCTAACCTGCACATTGTTCACCCAAAGTCGGAATTTAACCCGGGTCCCTGGCGCTGTGAGGCAGCAGTGCTAACCACTGTGCCACCCAATGGTCTATTCATGCTCCTAATTAGCATATGTTTGTATGTACTGATGTTGGACAAATAGTTTGATAATTTAGCAGCAATGAAGGAGACCAGAGACAAAAGGCAAAGCAGAACTGGGTACCAGCAACCAACATGTGGAAAAATAGCACTGTTTCCAGGTGACGTTGCCAAGGGGCAGCATGCAGATAGGAAATAGATCATTGTGAGAATGCCAGAGTTAACAGTGTGAAAGTAGGACGAAAGGCCATTGGCAAGTGATTCTCCAGTTATGATCAGATGGATGAGAATGGAACCAGGCAGGTGACGTCCCACCCAGTTGGAATAAAGCAGAGAGGTGTTAAGAGCCTCCCAATAACGGCCAAAGAAAGCAATCCGGAAGACTACGAAACAATATTTTAAACAAATCAGTCCTATAATGCCTCATCACAATCAGCAAGGGGAAAGAACTTTTAACAGCCATCATATGGCATTTCCAAACAGCGACATCACAGCTCAATAAAGTGTCAGTGGGGGAACATTTAGGAGACTGATTATTGTATCTTAAGATTTAGGATGACATTAAAGCCTGTAGGCAACCCAGAGTAAGAATAATTAACTGAGCGAGAGCTGATGTCAATGGGGCAAGAATAGAACTGAGCCAGGGACTGGAACAAAAGGTTGGCAGAGTAAATTGTAGCTGAACAATGGGCTATCTTCAAGAAAGAAATGGTTCGGGTACAGTCAAGGCATTTTGCCTCAAAAAGGTACGGTGGGACAAATGAGCTCCTGGAGTGAAAAAGGAGATAGGAATTAAGATATCGAAGAAAACGTTGGCTTAAGATATGTGCCAGGTAAAAAATACAATTGAAAACCAAAAGAAACGTGGAAGGTTTAGAGGGGAAGAGTAAACCGCATTAGAACAATGAAGACAGATGAGGAAAAAGTGGCAGCCAACATAAAGCGCAATCCCAAATTTTTTATAGGCATACAAATAGTAAGAGGAATAGGGCCAATTCAAGATCAAAAAGGGAATTTGCACATGGAGACGGGGGCATGGCTGAAGTATTAAATGAAAAGCTAGCATCTGTCTTTACCAAGGAGGTAGATGCTACCCAGGCCATGGTGAGAGAGGAGGGAACCCTGACACCAAAAGGGTTCAAAATTGATAAGATTGATGTGTGGGATAGACAGTTGGTATTTAAACTTGACAAGGCACTAGGACTGGATGAGATGCACCCAAGGATATTGAAGGAAGTCAGAATGGAAATTGTCAGGGCGCTGGCCATAATCCTCAACCTTCCCTCGACTCAGTGAAGGTACCAAGGGACTGGAGATTTGCAAACATTAAGGCCTTGTTCAAAAAGGGTAGTAAGGATAAGCCCAACAATTACAAACCAGTCAGTTTAACTTCAGTGGTGGACAAGCTTCTATTTAGGGTAGAATCAGTAGTCACATGGAAAAATGGGAGTTGATTAGGAAGAGCCAACATGGATTTCTAAAGGGGAAATCATGTTTAACTAATTTGCTGGAGTTTGTTTGTGGTGGTAACAGAAAGGGACGATGAGGGTAATGCTGTTGATGTGGTGTACATAGACTTTCAAAATTGTATTCGATACAGTGCCACACAACAGACTTGTGAAAGCTCATGGAATAAAAGGGACAGGAGCAACCTGGATATAAAATTGGTTGGGTAATGGGAAACAGTAATGGTCAATAGATATTTTTCGGGCTGGGGAAAGGTTTGAAATGGGACCCTTGCCTTTCCTGATATTTATTAATGACCTATTTCTTGATGTTTAGGGGACAATTTCTGAATTTGCAGGTGATACAAAACTTGGAAGCTTTGTAAACTGTGAAGAGAACAGTGTAGAACTGCAAAAGGACAGACAGGTAGGTGCAGTGGACAGGTAGGTGAGATAATGCATTTTGGTAGGAAGAACATGGGCAATCTATATAAACTAAGGGATAGAATTCTTCAGGGGGGCACAGGAGCAGATAGAGCTGGATGTGTATGTGCATAGGTCATTGAATGTGGCAGGACAGTTGGAGAGAGCAGTTAATAGAGAACATAGTATCCTGGGCTTTATTAATAGGGGCATAAAGTACATGTTCCAGGAAGTTAAGACTGAACTTGTACAAGAAACTAATTAGAGCTCGGGTGAAGTATTGTGCACAGTTCTGGATGTCACACTATAGGAAGAATGTGAATGCATTTGAGAGATGCAGAGGATGTTTTACAAGAATGGTTCCAGAGATGAGAAACTTCAGTTATGAGGATAGATTAGAGGGGTTGGGACTGTTGGAAAGGAGGAGGTAGAGAGGAGACTTGATTGAGGTGTTCATAATTATCAGGTGGCTGGACAGAGTAGATCAGGAGAAGCTGTTTCTGCTCATAAAAGGATAGAGAACAAGAGGACACAGAACAAGAGAGCACAGATTTAAAGTGATTAGAGAGCACAGATTTAAAGTGATTCGCAAAAAAAAAGCAGCAAACGTAATGGGGGAAAAAAGCCTTTTCACACAGCGAGTGGTTTGGGTCTGGAGTGCACTGGTAGAGAGGTGGAGGCAGATTCAATAGAAGCATTCAAAAGGTCATTAGATTATTATTTGAACAGACAATATGCGAGGGTACAGGGGAAAGGCAGGAAAATGGCACTAGATCATAATGCTCATTTCGCGAGAGACATCCTGTGCTGTAACACCGTGATTCGGTGAAATTGGAACGTTAAACTGGAAAAAAAGGACCGCTCTGATTGGCTAAGATGGGATCAGTGGAGTTTGAATTCCATGAAGAGATCGGACACAGACAGCAAGTGCTAGTCCAAGTGCAATGAGCGTGAGCTGCAGTCTGGATCACTAATGAGAGGGAGAGAGAATAAAAATAGTCCCATTTTAGCAGTTTTTAAATATCACAATTTCAACCTATGGCATTAGATCTTGCATCAAACACTTCTGAAGAGGAAAGCCTTTTTCCCCTCCACTTTAGCCCCTATTTACCCTTGATGCAAATTCTGGTACCCACACTACCAGAAGGACGTAAAGGCTTTGGAGTACAGAAAAGTTTTACCAGGGTGTTGCCTGGTATGGAGGGTATTAGCTATGCGGAGAGAGATTGAGTAAACTGTGATTGTTATCCCGAGAGAGACAGAGGCTGAGGGGCGACCTGATAGATGTTTATAAAATTGAGGGGTACAGATAGGGTGAACAGTTGGAGGCTTTTTCCCAGGGCAGAAATTACAATTACAAGGGGACACAAGTTCAAGGTGAGGGGGGGGGGATAGGTTCAGTGGAGATGTGCAGGGCAAGTTGTTGTTTGTTTTTATACAGAGGGTGGTGATGGCCTGCAATGCACTGCCAAGTCGGGTGGTTGAGGCAGATACGTTAGCGCCCTTTAAGACTTATCTGAACAGACACATGAACAGTCAGGGTATAGAAGGATACAGGTGGTTAGTCTAGATGATCAGCGCAGGCTTGGAGGGCCAATGGGCCTATGCTGTATTGCTCTTTGTTCTTTGTAAAGTTGGGCGTTTTCCTCTCTCACACCATATCGTCGGCTTTCAGCGACAATGCTTCCCGTAATATGTTCAGCCAGAATTTCCAACCTACCCCATCTCTATCTTTTCTGAACACTTCATAACTTTGTGTACTAAGAGCCCTGTCCTCGCCATCTTCTGTTATTGCCAATATATCATCATTTGTGCCGAGAGCTCACCAACCCTATTCACCACACTTTGGGTTTGTGCTAGAGGAGGAAGGGTTAGTCAACTGTATCAAAGGTTGCAGGCAGGTCAAGAACGTCTGGGATTTTTACCTTTGTCACAGTCACACACTATTTGATAGACAACATTCTGGGACTGTGGCAGGGGAATGCCCAGAGCTGCCCGATATTTAATACACCAATCTCCTGACAATTCCCAGCAGTGCCCAATCCTCCCTCAATACACAGACCCACCAACTTTTCCCAAAGCTGCTGAGCCATTAATATTGACACCTCCTCTGACAACTCAGTGCTGCTGATCTTTAATAAGCAGATACCTGCCCCCACCCCCCTGTCAAAAACATTTAGTGCTGCACAACTCTCAATGAGGACTCTACCCGTTCAACCATTCTGTCATCTCATCCTTAAATGTACATAATCCAACCCCCCAACCACTCTCAGTAGTGCCCAATCATTAATATAGAGATGGTCCCACCATTCTCAATGATGCCCTTTGTGTAATTAGAGATCAGGAATAGGAATCAAAGCTGATTTCACTCCTCCGCCTAGTGCAGCTGTAATCAGACAATGCAAGCTTGCCAGAGATTAATTAATGCAGTGGATGATGATTGAACCAGAGTTTCCCCAACTTGTATGACTTGATATCCTATAGAAGAGTGTTTTCATAACACCCTCAATGCTCAGTGTTTTCCCAGGCACTCATCCATGCCCTTACACGGCTGTTCATTAATCCGTGTCTTACTGATTCCCACTGACACGCAGGACACTCACAGGATAGGTGAAAGCCAAAAACAAATAACCAGTTTGCTCGGTCAGGACCATCAGTGCCAGTCATGCCCAAAATGATTACCGGAAAGGGCAGGAGAGAGAGATTGGAGTTCACTCAGTACACTTGGATTGAAACACTTTACTACACAATTTTAACAGAATGCAGAAATATACAGCATATCAGCACCCAAAACTATAAGCCATTTCCCTTCACACACCTATTTGCAGCATTTAAAGCTCCTCTGGCACACTTCCCACTTAAAACATCACGCGTATTCAGGGGCATTTTGTGTGTGAAGGCGGAGATAATATTGCACAAGATCAAGAGCAGAGGCTGGTGGCTGGACTGAGAATCCAACACTGCCCACAGTGCTCTTTGTACAGTTTAGTCCGGGCAGAGTAGAAACCAAGATGGTTACCATCCCACCCCTTTCACTTGCATCTCTAAAGGGAGAAGACGGGGTGTGTTTAAAAACAGGCACAGCTGCATGGGCTGAGTAAACATGAAGCGCAAGGCACCTCAAAGAGTACAAGGCACTGCAGAGAAGGTAAGTGATGGGGGTTGGGGGCCAGAGGCTCTCTGGGCCCACTTCCATGGGTGAGTGGGGACAGCAGGCTGTGACATGCTCGAGTTAAAATCAGACCTATAATAGTTCACCCAAACAAAGGAGCAGCCAGTGTAGCCTATCTAGTCAACAATTGTGGATACAAAAGTTTGTGCATTCATTGAAAAATAAGCTTTTACACCATTACGCCCCAATCAAACACAGGCAGGATTACAGGTAACAGGAGGCATCCAGTAGCATCACTCAGGTCAACACTGATTCAGTTGCAAGTTGCTTCATCTTGTAGACTTCCACAAAGTGCTTTTATAGACGGAGCCATTTCCAGCAGCTTTTATAATACAAATATTTACAGCCTCAATTTGCAGTTACCTCATTATTTGATTGTCAACGATAATTTTTAAACTGTAGAAAACATTTCTGGTATACAAGAATATTCCATGAGGACAGCAATGGTGGGCCACCTTTACCTGATCTGCATTCAATGTTTTGTCAGGAGAACAGGACAGGTCAAGAATCACTTCAGTGTCTTGTTACATAATGCCAATAGACAGTTCTCTTCATTTATAAACCAAGTTAAAAATTTGATATTTTTTTTTCCATACCGAGAAAAAAAGTGAAGTGCATCATTTTTAATAGAGTTAAAAAAGGAATCATATGCAGATTTTGGAAACTGCAACTGTGAAACATGATGTAATGACTACCTAAACCTGTTCACTGTGAATTTACATTTTGCCACAGCAAAGTCAGTTTATGGAAGGAAATCAGGGTTTGGAGTCTGGTGAATAGGGCAAGGCCTCTTGCATGGGCTCAGGGTTGGGTTTCTGTCAGCACGATATTGGTCGTCACGAAGATGAAACAGGACACTGACCATACCAACACAAATAGGATCCAAAAGCTATGCTTGAAGGGAGATCTGTGCTTATTCTCAACGTCATTACCAAACACAAACCCAACGTCTTTCCTGCCAAAGTAGACCAAGCACGCAGGGATGATGTACTGAATACCGGTGCCTGCATAAGAACCAGTGATGCCCACCAGAGTTTCCAGGTCATGGGTGCAGAACGCCACCAGTATGGGAGGAATGATGGTGATTAGGGGAAAGATGATTCGATCAATCAGCCATGGGTACATTCCCCCATCTCTGTGGAAGATAGTTTTCCAGTTATTGCGTAATGTAACTGCAATTATTGGGAAGTTTGTGCTGATTGTAAAAACTGGGAATAGTCCCAAGAAGTAGCGAATGAAGGGCACACTGATGACATTGCAATTGCTTGTGAAATTGAGGGTGTACATGTCCTTCAGGTTACTGAAGCAAAAGATGGCAGTGAAGGACAACAGGCTGTAGAAGGCCAGGATGAGCACGTAATCGATCAGGACCAGCTTGTTCATGTGCTTCTTCTTACTGATGGGGGTAATGAGTGAGGGCAAGGAATGTTGACACATGAAGGAGTAGACGCACACACCAAACAAGGTGGGGATGCCAGAAAAGTTAGCAACAGGAGGATGGCCCTCTCCTGCACCCTTACTGATCCTGATCAAAGCCAAAATGATCATGATTATAAAAGCTGCAAGGCAAGGAGAGAGTGGTCAGAAAATGAACAGCACTTTTACACAGTAGAACAAAAATGCCACAGATAATCCACATAATCAAAACATTCTGAAAATAATCAGTGAGGCAGCACCTGTGGACAGAAAACAGTTAACATTTCAGGCAGGTGACTTTTATCAGAACTGGAAAACATTAGTGCCAAAGTATTTTAAGGACATACAGAGCCAGGGAAAGGAGGGAGAGGTGGGGGAAAGAACAATAGGAAGGGTGTACGATGGGGTTAAAGGCAAGAGATTAAATTAAACAATGTTACAGAATATAAACATACAGCACAGAACCAAACAATTTAATGTAACCAGAACATGGTGTTTATGTTCCAATTGAAACTCCTTCTTTCATCATCTAATTATCAGCTTAACTCTCGTCCTCTCGACCTTAAATGCTTATCTATCCTCCCCTGAGATGCATCTCTTTATTAATTTCAACTATGCCCCACAGTAGCAAGTTCCACATTCTCATTCTCTCAGTAAAGAGGCTTCTTCTGAATTCCCTGTTTGTTATCTTGGTGATCAAAGTCAATGAGTTTTAATATCAAGTATGAACAAGTTGCCCCTGTACTGAACCTTGTGGGACCCCATTTTCCACCTTGTCACTTTGAAAAGCCACCTACCCTTTACTTCCACACTCTGCCTTCACTCTTGCAACCAGCTAGCTGTAAATTCTACTACTTGCTCACTGACTCCACGTGTTCGGACTTTATTCATTATTCTACTTTATGGTACCTTATCAAAGGCACTTGGTAAATCGATATATTAAATCCACTGCATTCCCATGGTCTCCTCTTCTTTTCGAAAGGATTCCATTATTTTGCTACCACCAATGTTAAGCTGTCTGGTCTACACATCTCTGGGCATTCTCTATCTACTTCCTTAAATAAAAAGTATGATGTTAGCTATCCACCAGTCCTTTGGCAGTGTACCTTTTCCAAACAAAATATTAAATGACATATGATGATGGTGCAAGGCAAAATGCAGTGATAACAGGCCAAGGAAAGAAAAGATAGATCTAAAGCAGCTGTTATGGAACCGATACCAGAAGATGCTGTCCGAAAAAGTTGAAGTAGTAGTTATGATCCATAATCATTGAGCTCAATATTTAGTCTCGTAAGCTGTGAAGTGCCGAATCAAAAGTGGAGGTGCTGTTCCTCCAGTTTTCACCGAGCTTCATTAGAATAGCGCAAGAGGCGAAAAAAAAATTGGAGTAGGACTGCGGTGGAGAATTAAAATGGTGAACAGCTGGAAAACCCGGTAAAATTTGTGGACTGAATTAAGGTTCAAAAAGTGATTGAACCAGGGGTGATCGAGACAAGATAAATAAATAAGTTCCATGGGGGAAGAACTGACTAAAACAATGGGCCTAGCAGGGTACTCTGGGGTATCAATCTTTCAGCCTCCAGAAAATAGAGATTTGCTCACTAAGCATCGGCTTCTTTGTCAGGAGGTTTAATGACAGTATTAGGTAACCTATATCCTCATTTGTGCACCACCAAGGTGGTAATCAGTCTGGATCAAAGCTGACTTTGATCAAATTCAAACTCAGTCACGCCAAACTCACGGGAGGTATGGATTATTTTTTTCTCTACAGTAACCATAATTATTCAAAAACTCATTGTATCAAAATGCTGATCAAAGTCAAAATAGGTGAATCTGGCTTGCATCATCTAATAATTCCGATGCTCCCGCATTATTTTCACTCTTCCCCACAAAATGTATTGAAGGAGTTCCAACATTGTTCGAAGTGCTATTTTTCATAAGCCATTAAACCGAGTTTGTCTGCTTGGATGGAGACAGTGGACCTCATGCATTTTCTATATTACAATGATGGCCACAGTTCAAATATTACAATGATGGCCACAGTTCAAATATACTTAATTGGCTGCCGGCTGCTTCAAGGCATCTAAGATTGAACCAGTCTGTTCACAGCCTTTACATCCTATTTGACCAAGCTGATCAAACCTTGATGATTGCCTTCATTCACCTCTGCAATATCGCCCATCTCCACCCACCCCTCAGATTATTTACTGCTAAAACCTATATGCATATTCATTTACCTCAAGACTTAACCATGTCAATGCTCTCCAAGCTAGCTCAACATCAGTTCCTCCAAAGTTCTGTTGCAAATATCCTAACTCAGTGTCCGGTTAATCAATCATATTCTTGATGAGCTATTTTGTTTCCCAGTTCAATAATGTCTATTTCAAAATCCCGCCCCCGCTCCCCTCTCATGATCAAATCATTCTTCCCGGTTTACCTATCAAAACTCCACAAGCCATTTACACCAAGAATTCTGTTTGTACCATCCCAACGTCCACAATTCTCGTCTCCAGTCCATGGCTTCTTCTTTCACTTGACCACTGGCTGTCCTGCTTTCAGCCATCTAGGCCTCAAGCTCTGAAACCTCTCTCTGAAATTCTCTGCCTCTCTCTCCTCGGTCTTTGATCATCTATCCTAATGTCACCTTTGGTTCAGTGTCAATTTTGTCTGATTACGCTCCTGTGAAGCATCATAGGATGTTTACTGTGTTATAGGCACTATGCAAGTGCAGATTGTTACTGTTGCTTTGTATGGTGAACAGTAATCCTTGGATAGACAATTAATGCTGCACAGACTTTATGTAGTATCCTTCCCATTTGACACAGAGGAAAGAATTCCACTCAACAGTCTGGGGTGGTGAATCCCAAGTCCTGGGAAACATTCTGCATTGGAGATTCCTTCTATGACTTATTCACTCAGAAGTTTTGAATAATAATTCCTCAAAGTTGGCCACCCAACACCGTATTGAATGCTTCATGTTTTCCCCAGGTCATGGAATTTAAATGCTCCATTTCCACTGGACTGGTCTACCCAGGTATGAAGCTCATAACTTGTGCTGACATTGCCTCTTGTAGAAGCGTGGCATGGAACTGTGCAAGTACAGATAGGAAAATGATTTATAGCTCTGATCATCAAAGGACTTCAAAGGCATTATTCACTCATTATCTAAAACTATAAGCTATTTTAAAGAGTGGAACAGAGTCAGCACACCCTCCTACTTCTAGGACAAATGCCATACACACTTAACAGTTCTTCTGTCAAAAGAAAATCCCATTTGCATTAGAGTCCCTGGATGATTGGAATTTAACTTGGGTAATGAGATGTGCAAGTGCACAAAATAGGATATCTGCCCAGTGGCTTTAAACTTTAATAGAGGGCCAGAAACACAATCTGTTTTTTTTTATTCTAAGAGAGTTACAAGCGAAACAGAAGATTGATTACACTGACAGCAAACGTTATGATTCCTCCATCTCATATTCAATTATTAAACTCCTGTTTTGGATTTTTTTCTAATTTTATCTCATCGCCTGAGGCTGCAGTATGATAGATCTTTAATATATCACCCAGTTGGTCTGTCTTGAAATTCAAGTGTTAACAGGATATTTGACCACAAGGATGTCACAGTTGAGCATGATCCTACCTTCAACTCTCATGCAGCTACACAGAGGTAAAAAGCACACCGAGCAGATGGGCCCCTATTTAGCAAATGTCGCTGGAAGCGAAGGCTGGCTGATTTCCCACTCTCCCAAAAGGACACCACTACCAATGCTAGTGCTGGATTTGGACAAGTGAATTCCACGTAGATATGGAACAAAATCTTTCTGGTTCAATGCCACATCAGGTGGAAATTCATCCACCGAGCCTGCCATCAATGAGAATCCTGTACTGACCAAAACACCAAGTACAGAGCCAACAATGGCTTTTCTTGATGCCATACGGCAGGTGATGTCAGGTGTGGGAGGGAATGATTGTTCATGTCAAATATCGGGAAAGGCGAAGACAAAAAAAAAAAAAACCTGTGCCAGGTATTTGTGTTCTGCTCAGGTGAGTGAACTCCATTTACCAGCACCCAACTGATAGTATTAATTTTGTTGAGCAAAACCTTGGTTTAGAGCAGTTATGAAAAAGGACAGGAGAGGAACAATGAAAGGTGAAGATATGAATTTCAGTGAGTTGAAGAGATCAGGCCCAGTTGGACTGGTATCAAAGGTTGGCAGGTAAAATAGTAAATGAGCAATGTGAAAACCTCAAGCAGGAAATTCCCACAAGGAAGAGGATCCTGGTGGACTAAGGAAACTGATATTATAATGAAGTAATAAAGGGAGGCTTGTATCAGGTTCATAGTACAGTAGAGAATCAAAGAGAATACATAAAATAGGGACAAAGAAGGAACACTGAAGCCCAACCTTCAAAGCCAAAACCATGACAAGAACCAGCAGACCTTGTATGTCCGAACATTCTGCATGAGAAGATGTCAGAAGTGCTGCAAGAAATGTGAACCTATTGACTTGACATCATAGACATCAGTGAGATGTGGTGGATAGGCCAAGGGTGAATCGGCAGCGAGGGCAAGACGATCCTGCACTCAGCAAGAGCACCGCACATGGAGTTGGCCTCATACTCAGCACCAAGTGTTGATAAGGTGGAAGCCAGTAAACCATTGTATCTCTGCTGCCAGATTCCACACAAGGCATGCCAACATCACTGTTGTGCAAATTAATTAATTCACAGAGAGGTGAATTCTCCAACCAACAGCAGGACACTCTGGATGAGATACACAGCTACGATAACAAGCCACTGATCGGAGACTTCAATGCTACGGTCAGTGGCAACCAGTGAAGACAGAATATTACAACGGAGCCTCATGGGTCATCAAGCATGCGCAACAGAATGCACGTCTGCTGGCCTTCTGCAACAGCAATAGACCAGCATTGCAAATGCCTTCTTCAAACAAGGACATCCACAAAGACATGGAGATTTCCAGAAGGCAACACCTTGAAGGAGATAGTCTATAGATGCATCAGCAGCAAATGGAGGGCATCCCTACAAGATGTCCAAATGCTTTGCAATGCTGATCTATGATCTAACCATCAGCTTTTATAAGGCAAGATCCATCTGAAGCTGAAGAATGCAACAACCATGAAGTCACAACGGCTATTTGCAATGGAAAAACTGAGGGACAAGGGCATGTCAGTCAGTTTTCAGCTGTCCCTCTCCTCTCCAACAAATTCAAAATACGAATGAAAAGACAGAGCGTTAGCGGACCTAGGGAGAATGGTCTAATCTCAGGGAGATCGTGCCTCTTTGCAGTTAATTCAGATCCTTCAGACTACCTGCCCCTAGATTTGTGTCACAGCTGTTGGTTCATCCCAAGATACCTTTAATGATCTCAAGGGCTCTCACTTAGCCCCAAGGACTCTTCAAGCCAGTCCCTTGACATCAGTCTACTTGCTGCAGCTTGCACATCCTTCAGCTATATCTTGATTTCCTTTTCAGTTGCATGGTTGACTCAGTGTATGCGACTCTTCCATTTTCAATAGTAATGTAATTTTCAGATGCTCAAGCTTTTTCATGCCTCATGCAGGAGTAACCAATTGCTCCCATTCCTTCTATTAATATCTGCATTCCAAATCCTTCATCTGTTGGCACTCTTGGCCCATCTCCTGCAGTTTAAAATGAAATTTACACCAAAGTTGCCTCTTGGTTTCTTCTATAGTCCTGAAGCCTACTGGTTGCCAGAATTCATGCATTTGTAACACTTTGCACTGTTCAGCGAGACACAGGAAAAAGTTTAAACACAAGTAATAAAGTCTGCAAATACTCAGCAGGTCTGGCAGCATTTGTGGAGGGGGAACCCCAACATTTCAGGTCATACCCCATCCTCCATCTCCCCACCGAGTTGCTCCTCCCATTTGAGTTTCAGCTCCTCCGTCTGGGACTCTTCCCCCTTCATGAGCACCTTGTAAATATCCGAGACTCTACCTTCTCCTCCTTCTCCTCTAGAGACTATTCTGTCCTGGATCCCTATTGGCGGGAGGCGTGGGAAGGATGGGACCTGTCTGCGTACAAAGTCCCGCACTGTAGGTACCTAAAGTCATTTCCTCTTTCCAGCCCAGCTTTCTCCTCCAAATCCCTCAAACTCGCAAAGTTCCCCTCCAGGAACATATCGCCCACCCTCCTCACCCCCGCCCGCCGCCATGCTCGAAACCCTCCATCCATGTTCCTGGGGGCGAATCAATGGTTAACACAAATTGGAGCCCAGACCGACGCCTCCACCTCCCCTGCATGCTTTCTCCACTGGCCAAAAATCCGCAGAGCCGCTCCCACTACAGGGCTGGTGGAGTACCTGGCCGGCACAAGTGGTAGGGGAATCGTGACCAGGGCTGCCAAACTGGTGTCCCTGCACAAAGCTGCCTCCACCCGCTCCCAGATAGACCCCGTACCCACCATCCACTCCCTTATCATGGCTATGTTAGCCACCCAGTAGTAGTTGATCAGGCTCGGCAATGCCAGTCCCCCCTCGCTGCGGTTCCTTTCAAGCATCGCCTTCCTCACCCGCGGGGATTTTCCCGCCCAGACAAAGCTCATGATGATTTTGCCGGTCCTTTTGAAGAAGGACCGTGGGTTAAAGATCGGAAGGCACTGGAAGATGAACAGGAATCTAGGGAGGATTGTCATCTTTACCGTCTGCACCCTCCCCACAAGTGACAGCGGGAGTGCATCCCATCTCCGAAACTCCCTCTTCATTTGTTCCACCACTCTAGTCAAATTTAACTTATGTAACCTGCCCCAGTCTCGTGCCACCTGTATCCCCAAGTACCGAAAACCTTCCCCAACCAGCCTAAATGGCAGCTCCTTCAGCCTATTCTCCTGGCCCCTTGCCTGCACTACAAACATCTCACTCTTGGTCATATTTAATTTGTACCCTGAGAACCAGTCGAACTTCCTCAATGTTTCCAGTATATTTTCCATCCCGGCCAGTGGGTCCAACACGTACTGGAGCAGGTCATCCGCATAGAGAGACCCTGTGCTCCACCCCTCTTTCTCCCCCCCCCCCTCCCCTCCCCCCTCCCATGTCATTCCCTTCCACCCCTTTGCAGCTCTCAGCGCAATCGCTAACAGTTCTATGGCCAGCGCGAACAGCAACGGGGAGAGTGGGCATCCCCGTCTGGTCCCACGGTGTAGCCTGAAATAATCTGACATTATCCTGTTCATCCTTACGCTAGCTTTTGGGACCTGGTACAATAGTCTGACCCAATTAACCAGTCCCTCCCCGAACCGTCAGAGTACCTCCCACTCCACCCGGTTGAAGACCTTCTCAGCGTCCATTGCCACCACCACATCCACCTCCTTGCCCGTCGCGGGTATCATAATCACATTCAGCAATCTTCTCAAGTTAGCCGTCAGCTGCCTGCCTTTCACAAACCCTGTCTGATCGTCCCCAATCCTCCATTCTAATCGCCAGGAGCTTGGCATCTACATTGATCAGGGAGATTGGCCTGTATGACCCGCAGGATTCCGGGTCCTTGTCCTGCTTCAATATCAGCGAGATGGTGGCCTGCGACATCGGCGGCGGCAAGGTCCCTCTGTCCCTCACCTCATTAAAAACCCTAGTCAGGATCGGTCCCACTATTTCCGAGAACTTCCTGTAAAACTCTACTGGGTATCCATCCGGCCGCGGGGCTTTCCCCGACTGCATGGCCTTTAGGCCCCCCCCAGTACTTCCTCCGCTCTAATCGGGGCCCCCTGCCCATCCACTAGTCCCCTGCCTACTTTTGGGAAGGCTAGTACGTCCAGGACCCATTTCATCTCCTACGGCTCCTCCGGGGGTTCTGAAGTGTAGAGCTTACTATAAAAGTTCCGAAACACCTTATTCAGTCCTGACGGGTCCTCCGCTCTGCTCCCCTCCCCGTCCACCACCCTACTTATTTACCTGGCCGCCTCCCTCTTCCTGAGTTGCTGCGCTAGCAATCTGCTGGCCTTCTCCCCACGCTCATACACCACACCCCTTGCCTTCCTAAGCTGTTCCACGGCTCGACCCGTTCCGCCTGCAGTATCCGTCTCTCCCCGAGTAGGTCCACCCCCGGGGACCCAGCATGCTCCTCGTCTATCGGGTGAATCTCAACCAATCTATCCATTTCTGCTCTGTCCGTCCTATCCCTGTGAGCCCGAATTGAGATCAGCTCATCCCTCACTATTGCCTTCAGCGCCTCCCACAGGGTCACTGCTGAAACCTCCCCCGTATTGTTCACCTGCAAGTAATTTTGCATACACTTCCAAAGTCTCTCACATATCCCCTCCTCCGACAGCAATCCTTACGTCTAATCTCCATTGCGGGCGTTGGTAATTCGCCCCACCGACCTGCAGGTCCACCCAATGTGGGGCATGGTCCGAGATAGCGATTGCCGACTATTCCGTATTCTTTACCTCCCCACACAGTCCCTGCTCAAGATAAAGAAATCAATCCTAGAGTATACTTTATGAACATGCGAGTAGAACGAGTAGCCCCTTCCCTTTCCCCATTTAGAGAATAGTCTATGCCTAGATTCCTCCTTCCAAAGTGCATAACCTCACACTTTTCCACATTGTATTTCATTTGCCATTTCATTGCCCACTCTCCTAGCTTGTCCATCCTTCTGCAGCCCCCTTGCTTCCTCAATACTACCTGTCCCTCTACAGATCTTTGCATCATCTGCCAACTTAGCAACAGTGCCTTCAGTACCTTCTTCCAGATCATTAATGTATATTGTAAAAAGTTGTGGTCCCAGCACAGACCCCTAGGCACACCACTAGTCACCGACCGCCATCCTGAAAAAGACCCCTTTATCCCCACTATTTGCCTTGTGCCAGTCAGCCAATCCTCTATCCATCCCAGGATCTTACCCTTAACACCATGGGCTTTTAACTTATTTAACAGTCTCCTACGGGGCACCTTGTCAAAGGTCTTCTGGAAATCTAAATAAATCACGTCCACCGATTCTCCTTTATGTAACTTGCTTGTTACCTCCTCAAAGAGGCAACACTGGAGCTCTGGCATCCCACTGGTGTCTTCCACCGTGAAGACTGATGCAAAGTAACTATTCAGTTAGTTTGCCATTTCTGGGTTTCCTATTATTACTTCTCCAGCCACATTTTCTAGTGATCCAATGTCTATTTTTGCCTCTCTCAACTTTTATATATTGAAAAAAAATTCTTCCTATCTTCCTTTATATACACAAGGGGCTGGTTTAGCACAGGGCTAAATCGCTGGCTCTTAAAGCAGACCTAGGCAGGCCAGCAACACTGTTTAATACCCATACCAGCCTCCCCGAACAGGCGCCGGAATGTGGCGACTAGGGGCTTTTCACAGTAACTTCATTTGAAGCCTACTTGTGACAATAAGCAATTTTCATTTGTCAGACACCACCTCCCTTTGACAAAGCCGTGCTGACTCAGTCCTATTTTACCATGCACTTCCAAGTGCTTCGCAACCTCATCTTTAATAACAGACTCTAAAATCTTACCAATGACCGAAGTCAGGCTAACCGGCCTATAATTTCCATCTTCTGTCTCCCTCCCTTCTTAAACAGTGGTGTTACATTAGCCACCTTCCAGTCCTCTGGGACTCTTCCTGCCTCCAGTGATTCCTGAAAGATCATCACTAATGCCTCCACAATTTCCTCAGCTATCTCTTTTAGGACCCTGGGGTGTAGTCCATCCGGTCCAGGTGACTTATCCACCTTCAGACCTTTCAGTTTCACCAGAACCTTCTCCTTAGTAATGGTCACTGCACTCACCTCTGCGACCTGGTTCTCCTGGAGCTCTGGCATTCCACTGGTGTCTTCCACCGTGAAGACTGGTGCAAAGTAACTATTCAGTTCATCTGCCATTTCTTTGTTTCCTATTATTACTTCTCCAGTCACATTTTCTAGTGGCCCAATGTCTATTTGTGCCTCTCTCTTACCTTTTATATATTGAAAAAATCTCTTCCTATCTTCCTTTATAGTACGAGATAGCTTGCACTCATATGTCATCTCCTCCCCTCCTTATTGCTTTTTTAGTTGTCCTCTGCTCACTTTTAAAGGTTTCCTAATCCTCTGGTTTCCCACTAATCCTCACCACTTAGGGGCTGATTTAGCACAGTGGGCTAAATAGCTGGCTTTTAAAAGCAGACCCAGGCAGGCCAGCAGCGCGGGTTCAATTCCCATATCAGCCTCCCCGAACAGGTGCCGGAATGTGGCTTTTTTCACAGTAATTTCATTTGAAGCTTACTTGTGACAATAAGCGATTTTCATTTCACTTTGTACGCTTTTTCCTTAGCCTTTATGCTGTCCTTTGCATCCCTCGTCAGGCATGGATGCCTTGTCCTCCCCTTAGCATGTTTCCTCCTCCTTGGGATGAATTTCTGTTGTGCCTCCCTAATAACCCCCAAAAACTCATAAGAAATGTACAGCACAGGAACAGGCCCTTCGGCCCTCCAAGCCCGTGCCGACCATGCTGCCTGACTAAACTACAATCTTCTACACTTCCTGGGTCCGTATCCCTCTATTCCCATCCTATTCATGTATTTGTCAAGATGCCCCTTAAATGTCACTATTGTCCCTGCTTCCACCACCTCCTCCGGTAGCGAGTTCCAGGCACCCACTACCCTCTGTGTAAAAAAACTTGCCTCATACATCTACTCTAAACCTTGCCCCTCTCACCTTAAACCTATGCCCCCTAGTAATTGACCCCTCTACCCTGGGGAAAAGCCTCTGACTATCCACTCTGTCTATGCCCCTCATAATTTTGTATACCTCTATCAGGTCGCCCCTCAACCTCCGTCGTTCCAGTGAGAACAAACCAAGTTTATTCAACCGCTCCTCATAGCTAATGCCCTCCATACCAGGCAACATTCTGGTAAATCTCTTCTGCACCCTCTCTAAAGCCTCCACATCCTTCTGGTAGTGTGGCGACCAGAATTGAACACTATACTCCAAGTGTGGCCTAACTAAGGTTCTATACAGTTATACAGCTGCAACATGACTTGCCAATTCTTATGCTCAATGCCCCGGCCAATGAAGGCAAGCATGCCGTATGCCTTCTTGACTGCCTTCTCCACCTGTGTTGCCGCTTTCAGTGACCTGTGGACCTGTACATCTCTCTGACTTTCAATACTCGAGGGTTCTACCATTCACTTTATATTCCCTACCTGCATTAGACCTTCCAAAATGCATTACCTCACATTTGTCCGGATTAAACTCCACCTGCCATCTCTCTGCCCAAGTCTCCAAACAATATAAATCCTGCTGTATCCTCTGACAGTCCTCATCGCTATCCGCAATTCCACTAATCTTTGTGTCGTCTGCAAACTTACTAATCAGACCAGTTACATTTTCCTCCAAATCATTTATATATACTCCTGCCATTGCTGTTCCACTGTCTTCCCTGCAAGGCTCCTTCTCCAATCAACTGTGGCCAGCTCCTCCCTCATGTCTTGGTAGTTACCCTTATTTAATTGTAATACTGTTACATCTGATTGCAGCTTCTCCCTTTCAAACTGCAGGGTAAATTCTATCATATTGTGGTCACTGCTCCCTAATGGTTCCTTCACCTTAAGTTCCCGAATCAAGTCTGCCACATTACACATCACCAAATCCAGAATTGCCTGTTCGCTAGTAGGCTCTGTCACAAGCTGCTCCAAAAAACAATCTCTTAGACATTCCAACCTTATTTTCCCAGTCCACCTGCATATTGAAGTCCCCCATGATTATTGTAATATTGCCTTTTTTACAAGCCTTTTCTATCTCCTGATTTATTTTCTGCCCCACATCCTGACTACCGCTAGGGGGCCTGAACATAACTCCCATCAGGGTCGTTTTACCTTTGTGATTCCTCAACTATACCCACAGAGATTCTATGCCTTCTGATCCTATATCGCTCCTTGCTATCGATTTAACTTCATTCCTTACAAACAATGCAACCCTGCCCCCTTTGCCCATCTGCCTGTCCTTTCGATAGGACATGTATCCTTGGATATTTAGATCCCAGCCCTCATCCCCTTGCAGCCACGTCTCTGTGATGCCCACAACATCGTACCGGCCAATTTCAATGTGCGCAACAAGCTCATTTTTACCTTGTTCCGTATATTGCACGCATTTAGGTACAACACCCTCAATCCTGCATTGCCCACCTCCCTTTTCACACTCTCCTCAGTCACTGTACCCTGTACTGTGGCCCTTTTTGATTTTTGACTCTGGCTTCTCTGGCCTTATACTTTCCCCCTTACTTCTTTTTGTTTGTGGCCCGGTTTTACTTCCCTCCGACTTCCTACATTGGATCCCATCCCCCTGCCACATTAGTTTAAAACCTCCTCAACAGCTCTAACAAACACTCCCACCCTAGGACATCAGTTCCAGTCCTGCACAGGTGCAGACCGTCCGGTTTGTGCTGGTCCCACCTCCCCCAGAACCGGTTCCAAATCCCCGGGAATTTGAATCCCTCCCTCTTGCACCATCTCTCGAGCCACGCATTCATCCCATCTATCCTGACATTCCTACTCGGACTAGCTCGTGGCACTGGTAGCAATCCTGAGATTACTACCTACTTTTTAGTTCAACTCCTAACTCCCTGAATTCAGCTTGTAGGACCTCGTCCCGTTTTTTACCTATGTCATTGGTGCCTAAGTGCACCATGACAGCTGGCGTCAAGCGGTGTAACAGGAGCTGCAACTGAACATAGAACATAGAAAATACAGCACAGAACAGGCCCTTCGGCCCACGATGTTGTGCTGAACCTTTGTCCTAGATTAATCATAGATTATCATTGAATTTACAGTGCAGAAGGAGGCCATTCGGCCCCTTGAGTCTGCACCGGCTCTTGGAAAGAGCATCATACCCAAACTCAACACCTCCACCCAACACCAAGGGCAATTTGGACATTAAGGGCAATTTATCATTGGCCAATTCACCTAACCCGCACATCTTTGGACTGTGGGAGGAAACCGGAGCACCCGGAGGAAACCCACGCAGACACGGGGAGGACGTGCAGACTCCGCACAGACAATGACCCAAGCCGGAATCGAACCTGGGACCATGGAGCTGTGAAGCAATTGCGCTATCCACAATGCTACCGTGCTGCCCTTAAGAACAAATAAATCTACACTATATCATTTTACCGTCATCCATGTACCTATCCAATAGCTGCTTGAAGGTCCCTAATGTTTCCGACTCAACTACTTCCACAGGCAGTGCATTCCATGCCCCCACTACTCTCTGGGTAAAGAACCTACCTCTGATATCCCTCCTATATCTTCCACCTTTCACCTTAAATTTATGTCCCCTTGTAATGGTGTGTTCCACCCGGGGAAAAAGTCTCTGACTGTCTACTCTATCTATTCCCCTGATCATCTTATAAACCTCTATCAAGTCGCCCCTCATCCTTCTCCGCTCTAATGAGAAAAGGCCTAGCACCCTCAACCTTTCCTCGTAAGACCTACTCTCCATTCCAGGCAACATCCTGGTAAATCTTCTTTGCACCTTTTCCAGAGCTTCCACATCCTTCCTAAAATGAGGCGACCAGAACTGTACACAGTACTCCAAATGTGGCCTTACCAAAGTTTTGTACAGCTGCATCATCACCTCACGGCTCTTAAATTCAATCCCTCTGTTAATGAACGCGAGCACACCATAGGCCTTCTTCACAGCTCTATCCACTTGAGTGGCAACTTTCAAAGATGTATGAACATAGACCCCAAGATCTCTCTGCTCCTCCACATTGCCAAGAACTCTACCGTTAACCCTATATTCCGCATTCATATTTGTCCTTCCAAAATGGACAACCTCACACTTTTCAGGGTTAAACTCCATCTGCCACTTCTCAGCCCAGCTCTGCATCCTATCTATGTCTCTTTGCAGCCGACAACAGCCCTCCTTACTATCCACAACTCCACCAATCTTCGTATCATCTGCAAATTTACTGACCCACCCTTCAACTCCCTCATCCAAGTCATTAATGAAAATCACAAACAGCAGAGGACCCAGAACTGATCCCTGCGGTACGCCACTGGTAACTGGGATCCAGGCTGAATATTTGCCATCCACCACCACTCTCTGACTTCTATCAGTTAGCCAGTTCGTTATCCAACTGGCCAAATTTCCCACTATCCCATGCCTCCTTACTTTCTGCATAAGCCTACCATGGGGAACTTTATCAAATGCCTTACTAAAATCCATGTACACTACATCCACTGCTTTACCACCTCCTCAAAGAATTCAATAAGATTTGTAAGGCAAGACCTACCCCTCACAAATCCGTGCTGACTATCCCTAATCAAGCAGTGTCTTTCCAGATGCTCAGAAATCCTATCCTTCAGTACCCTTTCCATTACTTTGCCTACCACCGAAGTAAGACTAACTGGCCTGTAATTCCCAGGGTTATCCCTAGTTCCTTTTTTGAACAGGGGCACGACATTCGCCACTCTCCAATCCCCTGGTACCACCCCTGTCGACAGTGAGGACGAAAAGATCATTGCCAACGGCTCTGCAATTTCATCTCTTGCTTCCCATAGAATCCTTGGATATATCCCGTCAGGCCCGGGGGACTTGTCTATCCTCAAGTTTTTCAAAATGCCCAACACATCTTCCTTCCTGACAAGTATTTCCTCGAGCTTACCAATCTGTTTCACACTGTCCTCTCCAACAATATCGCCCCTCTCATTTGTAAATACAGAAGAAAAATACTCATTCAAGACCTCTCCTATCTCTTCAGACTCAATACACAATCTCCTGCTACTGTCCTTGATCGGACCTACCCTCGCTCTAGTCATTCTCATATTTCTCACATATGTGTAAAAGGCCTTGGGGTTTTCCTTGATCCTACCCGCCAAAGATTGTTCATGCCCTCTCTTACCTCTCCTAATCCCTTTCTTCAGTTCCCTCCTGGCTATCTTGTATCCCTCCAATGCCCTGTCTGAACCTTGTTTCCTCAGCCTTACATAAGTCACCTTTTTCCTTTTAACAAGACATTCAACCTCTCTTGTCAACCATGGTTCCCTCACTCGACCATCTCTTCCCTGCCTGACAGGGACATACATATCAAGGACACGTAGCACCTGTTCCTTGAACAAGTTCCACATTTCACTTGTGTCCTTCCCTGCCAGCCTATGTTCCCAACTTATGCACTTCAATTCTTGTCTGACAACATCGTATTTACCCTTCCCCCAATTGTAAACCTTGCCCTGTTGCACGTACCTATCCCTCTCCATTACTAAAGTGAAAGTCACAGAATTGTGGTCACTATCTCCAAAATGCTCCCCCACTAACAAATCTATCACTTGCCCTGGTTCATTACCCAGTACTAAATCCAATATTGCCCCTCCTCTGGTCGGACAATCTACATACTGTGTTAGAAAAGCTTCCTGGGCACACTGCACAAACACCACCCCATCCAAACTATTTGATCTAAAGAGTTTCCACTCAATATTTGGGAAGTTAAAGTCGCCCATGACTACTACCCTATGACTTCTGCACCTTTCCAAAATCTGTTTCCCAATCTGTTCCTCCACATCTCTGTTACTATTGGGGGGCCTATAGAAAACTCCTAACAAGGTGACTGCTCCTTTCCTATTTCTGACTTCAACCCATACTACCTCAATAGGGTGATACTCCTCGAACTGCCTTTCTGCAGCTGTTATACGATCTCTAATTAATAATGCCACCCCCCCCACCTCTTTTACCACCCTCCCTAATCTTATTGAAACATCTATAACCAGGGACCTCCAACAACCATTTCTGCCCCTCTTCTATCCAAGTTTCCGTGATGGCCACCACATCGCAGTCCCAAGTACCGATCCATGCCTTAAGTTCACCCACCTTATTCCTGATGCTTCTTGCGTTGAAGTATACACACTTCAACCCATCTCCGTGCCTGCAAATACTCTCCTTTGTCAGTGTTCCCTTCCCCACTGCCTCATTACATGCTTTGGCGTCCTGAATATCGGCTACCTTAGTTGCTGGACTACAAATCCGGTTCCCATTCCCCTGCCAAATTAGTTTAAACCCTCCCGAAGAGTACTAGCAAACCTCCCTCCCAGGATATTGGTGCCCCTCTGGTTCAGATGCAACCCGTCCTGCTTGTACAGGTCCCACCTTCCCCAGAATGCGCTCCAATTATCGAAATACCTGAAGCCCTCCCTCCTACACCATTCCTGCAGCCACGTGTTCAACTGCACTCTCTCCCTATTCCTAGCCTCGCTATCACGTGGCACCGGCAACAAACCAGAGATGACAACTCTGTCTGTCCTGGCTTTCAACTTCCTGCCTAACTCCCTAAATTTGTTTATTATCTCCACACCCCTTTTCCTACCTATGTCGTTGGTACCAATGTGCACCACGACTTCTGGCTGCTCACCCTCCCCCTTCAGGATCCTGAAGACACGATCCGAGACATCCCTGGCCCTGGCACCCGGGAGGCAACATACCTTCCGAGAGTCTCGCTCGCGACCACAGAATCTCCTATCTATTCCCCTAACCATTGAATCTCCTACAACTATTGGTTTTCTATTCTCCCCCCTTCCCTTCTGAGCCCCAGAGCCAGACTCCGTGCCAGAGACCTGACCGCTAGGGCCTTCCCCCGGTAGGTCATCCCCCCCAACAGCATCCAAAACGGTATACTTGTTTTGAAGGGGAACGACCACGAGGGATCCCTGCACTGTCTGCCTGTTTGTTTTTTTCCCCCCGACTGTAACCCAGCTATTCTTGTCCTGTACCTTGGGTGTGGTTACCTCCCTGTAACTCTTCTCAATCACCCCCTCTGCCTCCCGGATGATCCGAAGTTCATCCAGCTTCAGCTCCAGTTCCCTAACACGGTCTTTGAGGAGCTGAAGTTGGGTGCACTTCCCGCAGGTATAGTCAGTGGGGACACCGGTGGTATCCCTCACCACCCACATCCTACAGGAGGAGCATGTAACTGGCCTAGCCTCCATCCCCTCTTACCTTAAAGAATATAGCTGCTGTGTGGACTAACTAGATCTCCGCCCTTCGACTCTGCTCCCAGTCAGCTACACTTCCTGTAAACTCCTGGCTCTCTTCGCACTCTTTGCGGAAATGTCGGAAACAAAATGAAAGGAGCACCTTACTCCCTCCTCACCTAACTCCCTCGGTCACCAAACTCTCACTATCGCACTCAAAAAGCACCAAATTCAGCACTCAGTGCAAACAAAGTCTGCACTGTAGGGGATCACTTTTATACTGTGAATCTAGCCTCTGAAAAACTGGCCTAATCCAATTAACTAATTAACAAGCTCCAGCTGCAAGTGCCTAGAAGTAGAAGCCGGTTTACAGCTGATTGAAAATTCACCTTCTTCTAAACCAAACAGCAACTTTTAAGTTAATTAACTAAATAAAAGAAAGACTAAACTTTAGATAAAAATGAAGCCTTATACTCCCTCGGTCACCAAACTCTCACTATCGCACTCAAAAAGCACCAAATTCAGCACTCAGTGCAAACTGGATGCACTTCTTGCACGTGAAGGAGCCAGGGACAGTGGATGTGTCTCTGAGCCCCCACATCGCACACAAGGAGCATGACACAGGTCTGGGATCTCCTGCCAGGTCTTAAACCTTAGGTTAACTTATACAACTATAATTCCAAAAAACAAAAGAAAAAATAAATAAATATACAAATGAAAAGAAACTACTTACCAGTCACTTACCAGGGATAAAAAGCACCTCCTCCCCACCCAGCTTTGAATTCCCACCTAGGTTCAAATTCCCAAACTCACTCTTGGTTCTGTCTCACTCTGGCTGTCTCTTCTCTGGCTCACTGGGAGAACTTACTGGGAGTGAGTTAAAGTTCCTCTTTTTAAATTGGCCTGAGTTGACTGCCCACCGCCCCCCCCCCCCCAACCCCCTTTTAGATCAAAGTAGCTTTAGGTGACTGACACTTGACTACCAACCAGTTAAGTGAGTGGAGTGGGTGGGGCAACCCCTTGTTAACCTTCATTGCAAATTCTAGATTGATTTAAATTCCCAAACACTGGAGAGATGAAGCACAAACTAGACGTTGGCTTTGTGAACACCAAATTCAGTCTGCAAGTATGTTGCCGAGTTTCCAGGAATTTTAATTCTCCATCTTGCTCCCACGCTGACCTTTCTGATCTTTACCCGCTACAGCATTCCAGTGACGCTCAACATAAGGTACCTCATCTCACAACTGGGCAATTTACAGCTTCCTGGGTTCAATTTTAGATCATAATCTCTGCCCCCATTTTTCTCTGCGTACCTTTCCTGGTTTGGTTTGTACTCTTGTTTCTCTCACATCTTCTTTACTGTGTCTATAGGTGGGAAGTATCCTGCTATTTATACCTCCTTTAAACAAATCCTGTTTCTTTACCAGCCCCATCCTTACTCCCTTTGGCTTTGCACTATGAAACAGTTTGTCATTTAATCTCTCCTGCCCTCCACCCTATTATAGTCACTTGCTTTAGACGGTAGCACAGTTGCTTCACAGCGCAAGGGATCCGGGTTCAATTCCCAGCTTGGGTCACTGTCTGTGCGGAGTCTACACGTTCTCTCAGTGCCTGTGTGCGTTTCCTCCGGGTGCTCCGGTTTCCTCCCACAAGTCCCGAAAGATGTGCTTGTTAGGTGAATTGGACATTCTGAATTCTCCCTCAAATGTACCCGAACAGGCGTTGGAGTGTGGCAACTAGGGGACTTTCACAGCAACTTAATTGCAGTGTGGATGTAAACCTACTTGTGACACTAATAAAGATTACATTATATAGTTCTTCTTCCTGCCTCCCGCCCACCTTCATTTCTTCAGTAGTGGGTAAGCTGTTAGAAGGTATTCTGAGAGACAGGATCTACAGGCATTCTGACAGGCAAGGGCTAATTAGGGAAAGTCAGCATAGCTTTGTAAGGGGAAAATCATGTCTCACGAATTTGATTGAGTTTTTTGAAGGGGTAACCAAGAAGGTAGATGAGGGCAGTGCGGTCGACTTTAGAAAGGCCTTTGGCAGGTTCAATCAGACCACACATGGAATACTGTGTTCAGTTCTGGTCATCCTCTTATAGGAAGGATATTGTTAAACTAGAAAGAGTGCAGAAGAGATTCACAAGGATACTACCAGGACTTGATGGTCTGAGTTATAAGGAGAGGCTGGGACTTTTTTCCCTGGAGTGTAGGTGGCTTAGGGATGATCTTATCGAGGTCTATAAATTAATGAGCAGCGTAGATAAGGTAGATAATCAACATCTTTTCCCAAGGTAGAGGAATCGAGAACTAGAGGGCATAGGTGTAAGGTGAGAGGGGAGAGACACAAAAGAGATCAGAGGGGAAATTTCTTCACACAAAGGGTGGTGAACAGAGGCAATGGTAGAGGCGGGTATGATTTTTTCCTTTAAAAAGCAGTTAGACAGTTACATGGGAAGGGTGGGTATAGAAGGATATGGGCCAAATGCAGGCAAATGGGACTAGCTTAGTGATAGAAACTGGGCGGCATGGACAAGCTGGGCTGAAGGGCCTGTTTCCATGCTGTAAACATCTATGACTCTATGACTATTTGCTCAAAACCTATTTCTAACTTTTCCCCAATTCTGATGAAAATTCAGACCCGAGATGCTCTTCCTCTCTCTACAGATTCTGCCACATCTAAGTATTTCCAGTATTTTGTTTTAATTTCAGATTTCCAGCATCCGCAATATTTTAATTATGTACAAGGAAAAAAATTATGGTCTGACTTAATTGATTTTGCACTTCAAAGCCAATGCACAATCTAGGTGGAGACCTCCGTGCTGTACAGAGTTGGATTGTCAGAGAGACCCTATGTTATCGCTCAGAGTATTAACAACATTCCGCCCTCCATCAGTAGGTCATTCAGTCCTTCAAGTCTGTTCAGCCATTCAATTGAATCATGGCTAGAATCAAGTTAACTAGTCAATTGCCTCAGAATGTTTGTTGAATCTTGCTGTGCCAAATAGCAACCACTGAAGCCAATGGCTTTGAGATATTAAAAAGAGCAATAGAAAAGCACTATGTAAATCCAAGTCTCCTACAGTATCGACTGTTTTTTTGACAATTTTGAGAAGCGTTGGTTTGTAATAATAAAGCACAGAAAAAAAAAAATCAGATTTCCAGGCTCTGTACTAAAAAGACAAATCAAAATTTGAAAAAAATCTCTCCTTTCCTCCAAATATCACCAGCCTTTTAATACCGAAGCTTACAACCTCCAACTGCTTTTTAAATTTTATTTTGGCTTTGTTTAGCATTTGTCCTGGATGAAGAGTACACATAGGCTCTTCAGCTCTTTTCACAGACGGGCAGCATGTCTGCTCTCTAACATCACATTCCCTTCCAGAACTGACAGGTTGCTCAGGTGCGATGAAGCCTGAAGTTATTGGTATTCTCCACAATTCCGCATATGACCCTCAAACATCACCTCCACCCCAATCCCCCCCATTCAATTGCTAATACTCTCCCCCCCACCTCCCCAAAGCTCAGTGCTGCCAGAGAAAACAGTCACATCACACAAAACCTAAACAAACCAAGAACAAGAAAGGACATCCAGCAATGAAGAGTGTTAAACACTCGTGTATGGATGGACAGCAGAGTAGCAATGTGACAAACTGAACTAGAACAGTATAACTGCAATGATAATTACCTCATTTTAAATATCCTTGTACCGAGACTAGAATGGTAGAGAGTGTACTTGACGTGGTTTGCAGTGTTGCAAAGGTCTTGTAACTGAACCACATGTTGCCTGTAAACGCCTCATTAAACAAGAGTATTAAGCCCCATGAACCCTCATTACAAAAGCTACACTAACTGGGAAATGTGCATCACTGGGCAGTCAGCCCTTCCTGGATCTCAGCGCAGCTCCACCTGCTCTTGCTCTAATCACTGATGGCACTCAGAACATGGAGTTCAAACAGTGTGCCCTCTGCTGAGGGAGCAGCTGTCCCCGAGTAAGGTTCAGTTTCCAGGGTTGGAGAAATAGACAGAAACAGCAATGGAGATAGAAAAAGGGCCTACACAGCAAAGGACCTTTTGAAATCAAAATTCTCATCTCACTATGAGAATGTGTGAACACAAGAATATGTGAACAGGATGAGATCATTCAGCTTTTCTGCCACTCAAATCATGGTTGATACCATGACCGAACTAAAATTGATCAGTTTTGAAAATTTTCAATTGGCCTGCAACTTCAACAGCCTTTTGGGTGAATTGCATCCTGACAACTTCAAATGCCCTTGCTCCAGGTTACATACCAGAAGACATAGTGCAACTGCACTATCAAGTTCCTTAGTTAGCTTCCTTTTAATCTTCTATACTCAAAATGGAATGCAAGTCTAGTCTATGAAATTTGTCCTCAAATCAATTTTTATAGCTCCCATATCATTCTGGTGAACCTTCAATGCATCTGTTCAAAAAGGTTGATTTTTCCCTGCCTGAGACATAGCACAGAACTGAACGCAGTTACTCCAGGTGCCATCTAGGCAGAGATTTAAACAACTGTAAAATTACACCCCACCCTTTGTAGCCACGGAGACAAAGGGCAACAATTAACTAGCCTTTTCAGTTTTCAAATCCTCTACAAACTTGTCCCTTTCCTATCTCGGTTATCTTTGCCAGCCCCACAACCCTCCAAAATAGATGCATATTCCTGATTCTGGCTTCTTCACCATTCCAGATTTTAATCTCCACTGGTGGCCGTGATTTCAGTTGTCTGGGCTGCAGACTCTGGAATTTCCTCCCTTTCTGCCTCACTTCCTCCTTTAAGATATTTATCAAAATCTACATCTTTCGCCAATCTTTTGGTTATCTGATTTATTATGTCCTTATGCGGGTCAGGGACACACCATTTTATAATACTCCTATGAAGAACCTTGGGATGTCATATTACGTCAAAGGCATGATATAAATGTAGGTTGGTTGCTGCTGTTGTCCACTAGCTTTTAGGTGATTTCTGTACTTGGACCCCTAAATTCCTCTGCTCCTCCATTGTTCCTAATTTTCTGTCCTTTAGAAAATACTTGGGTCCTTCTTTCTTGGGTCTAAAGTGGAAGACCTCACACGCCCCCTGCATTGCATTCCATTTGCCATGGCTTTGTCCACTCAATGCTCCTTTGCAGCTTTCTGCAACTATCTACTGTGCTCATGTTGCAGCCAACATAAATACATTGCTCTCCTTTCCTTCATTTAAGTCATTGCATTCAAATACATTCTGAAGTAGTACAGACTTTTGAGTATTTCTGAAAAAGAGAGTTGCCGTCAAAGCTCTTCGATTTGCACTCGGCTATTGAGAAATTGGCAGCGTAAAACTGCTGTGTTCACCGGTTGCTCAAATTTTGAGACACACGTTATCCTCAAGGTAGACTGGGCATTTTTCAGGTCCAAAGGTGGCAGCATATACATAGTTGATATGTTTGCTATATTTAAATCTGCATGCAAGAATTTCCTCGGTCCTCGATCCGCTCCATCCTTTGAAATGGAGCAATTTATTTACTAAACAAGTCTGGCATTTCCTTATTTTCGACTATAGTATCACCTGTGTCTACCTTACCCGTAGCTACTCTTTTCCTCTTAGCTTACTTGTAAAAACTTGTAGGGCAATCCCCTACAACCCTTACACGTTGTTTCTTATATCTGCTTATGCAGCTCTCATCACTTTCTCTGTATTCTTTTACTTTAAAAAAAAATCTTTCCCGTCAATCAGATTTACCATTCTTTGCGTTTGTAGAAGACCTTTCCTTTAGTTGTGTATTACATCTCACTGCTGTTGCTGACTAACACGTTCTTGTGTTTTCAGGGTATGCACAGATCTTTCATTCTACCAAATATTTCTTGAAGGACTTCCACGATGCACTTGGCATTTTGCTATTTTGTAGTCAAATTCTACCTTATCCCTGCAAAGTCTAAATTTAAAAACTTGGTTCAGGACTTCATAGAATCATTGCATTTACAGTACAGAAGGAGGGCATTCGGCCCATCGAGTCTGCTCCAGTTCTTGGAAAGAGCACCCCAGTTAAGCCCACACTTGCACCCTATCCCCGTAAACCAGTAACCCCACCTTAGCTAAGGGCAATTTAGCACGGCCAATCCACCTAAACTGCACATCTTTGGACTGTGGGAGGAAACTGGAGGACACGGAGGAAACCCATGCAGACATGGGGAGAATGTGCAGACTCCGCACAGTAGCACAGACAGTGACCCAAGCCGGGAATCGAACCTGGGACCCTGGAGCTGTGAAGCAACTGTGCTACCGTGCTGCCCAGAAGACTTGACCTGCTCCCTCTCAACAGCTTATTGCAAAATCATCTTCAATATAATAAAATGTCGCAATGCACCTGTAAGGGTCCTTCATGTTCAATCCCTTATTGCCCCTTGCTTTTATTTTTGCGATTACATTTCTGATCCATGGATGACTAATGGAAATGCCATTTTAAGGCAAGCAGCCTATATTTTTAATTCAAGCAGGAAGAATCCAGAAGGCTGTGCTGGTTTAAACAGAAGCTGCGGACTGGTTGGCATCAGTGACAGAGGGATGTGTTGGGACTCTATTTGATTGACTGGCTGGTGGCAAATGGATTGGCCCAAAAGACTGTGCTCTGTCTGGTAACAGGCGGTAATTGGATCTGATCCCACTGGAAAGCTTTTCAAAATTCAAGGTTTGAGTTTGGTTTCAGTTTTGATTCTGGCAGCAAGGAGACAAGACTCTGCTAACTCTCCAGAAAGATCCAGCTAACTCTCTCCAGAAGGCCACTGTGAGGGCTGACTCTCTCTCTGGAAAGCCTTTGGGTGCTACTTTCTTCGAACTACAGAGGCGTGCAGACAAACCACAAGCTAAAGGCACAGTTTGATATGAAGTAAAAGGAAAGCTGTGAGTAATGCATTTCTAACCTAGAGAGTACCTGAATGAATCTACAAAGATGATTATTACAGGCTGTAAACCAAAGACTTTAATCTGCCAGCTTGTTGAGGAAAAGTATGCTGAAAAAAAATCTGAGAAAAGGTTCTTTCTTACCCCCACTTATGATTTTTACCCCATTGCAACCCTCATGTTTATCTGTCTTATGTGTGGGTATGTAGAGGATGGGGGCAGGTTAAAGTGGGTTATTAGCTATTAGCTTGTTGTTTACTAGTTACATTTACTACATATTTCATGATAGTTCTTGTTATAAATAAACCGTCATTGTGTTTACATTTACAAACCCGATTACATTATTGGGCAGCCAAGGGCCAAAGATTTCAGGTATTTTTAGAAGAATTATTGGTTAATTCACTGGTGTTGTGACTCTGGAGCACTGGGGGCTGGAAGTGACCACTAACCCAGGGTATTGTAATGGTGAAACCAAAAGTGACATCAAGCCACTGAAGAGGACATTGAAAATAAAGAAAAACAAATGATACCGGAAATACTCAGCAGGTCAAGCAGCATCAGAAGAGAGAGAAAGTGCTAACATTTCAGGCTGATTACCTCATCAGAACTCTTTCTCTCTCAATCAATGTTGCTAGACCTGGGGGTGGGGGGTGAGTAAGGTCATAGGCAGCAGAAATTTAGACAAGCACAAATTTAAGAAGGGTGGTAGGTGAGAAGTCAGAAACCTTGAAACAGCTGCGTCTAAAGGTAACAAAAGGTATGGATGAGGGTTTCAGTGGAAGAGCTGAGGTGAGGCAGAGATGGGTGATATTAATTTAATTAATAATCTTCATTGTCACAAATAGGCTTACATTAACACTACAATGAAGTTACTGTGAAAAGCTCCGAGTCACCACATTACGGCGCCTGTTCGGGTACACAGAGGGAGAATTCAGAATGTCCAAAATGACCCAACAGAACGTCTTTCAGGATTTGTGGAAGGAAACCAGAGCACCCGGAGGAAACCCACGGAGACACGGGAAGAACGTGCAGACTCCGCACAGACAGTGAACCAAGCTGGGAATCGAACATGGGACCCTGGAGCTGTGAAGCAACAGTGCTAACCACTGTGCTACAGTGTCGCCCTATTTGCACACAGGTGCAAATAGATGATCGTGGTGATGGAACCTGTATGGGTGTTGGAGGCTCTGCATCGCCGGAAGCCTCAGAAATAGGACTTCTCCCTCCTCCACCAATTTTCCAGCCACATGTTCAATTGCTCAGCTCTTCTATTTCAATGTTCATCAGCACGTGGGTCTAGACATAATCCAGAGACTACTGTTTTGGAAGCCCTGCTTTTCAATCTCCGTCCTAGTTCCATGAAATATGCTTTCAGGACTTTGCCAACTTTTCTAAGTCATTGGATCCCATGTGGACCTCTGGCTGATCACCACCTCAGAAGAATGTCCTGCAGCCACTCCATGACATGGTTGACTCTGGCACCAGGGAGGCAACATACCATCCTGGAATCATCTCTACAGCCACAGAAATACCTGCCTATTCTTCTAATTAACAAATCTCCTAACATTACTGCTCTTCCTCCCTTCCTATTTAGAAGCCACATATGGTGTCATAAACTTGGTTCTGACTGCACTCTTTGAGGAACCGATGGAATGAAAAATATAAAAAACAGAAAGAGAAGTCAGGAAAACCGGGTCTGTATTCTCCAGAGTTTTGAAGACTGAGAGGTGGTCTCATTGAAATCTACAAAATACCTGAAGGGATAGACCAGATAGATGCAGGCAAGGTGTTCGCCCTGGTTGGAGAGTCTAGAACCAGGGGATACCACTTCAAAATAGGGGTAAATCACTTAGGAGGATTGTGATGAAGAGGAAATGTTTTACTCGGAAGATTGTGAATCTTTGGAATTCTCTCCCCAGAAGGCTGCGGAAGCTCAGCCATTGGCTATGTTCAAAGTACAGATTGACAGATTTCTAAATGTCGATGACAAAGGGATATTGGGTTAGTGTGGGAAAAAGACATTGAAGTGGATGATCAGTGATTATCATATTGAATGGCCTGCTCCTGCTTCTATGTTCCAACCCCTAGTCACCAAAGGGAGAAACATTTAAAGTGCCCAATTCTTTTTTTTCCACTTAAGGGGCAATTTAGCATGGCCACTCCACCTACCCTGCACATCTTTGGGTTGTGGGGGTGAGACCCACGCAGACACGGGGAGAACGTGCAAACTCCACACGGTCAGTGATCAGGGTCGAGATCGAACCCGGGTCCTCGGTGTCGTCAGGCAGCAGTGCTACCACTGTGACACCGTACCACCATGACCTTTGTAGAGATCGCAACCTTACTGTTTCCGGATGAGTTGGGAGGACTCTGCATGCACCACGTTCTGACTCCAGGTGCATCCTCCACCTATGCGCACTGCTTTCAAACGGTTCCACTTTCTTCAAACATTGCGCTGCTGCTGATAGCTCCGAAGTGCCATCCATTTTCTGTACCTCGTACAAACCGTGAAGCTGTGCTGATTGAGAATGCAATCTAATTTTGCTAAAGAACTACTTCTGACTCCTCATTGATGGATATTTTGAAACTTTTTGCGGATAGCATGAGCAGTCTGATGTAGAATGTCACTAAAAATCAAACCAGTGTATGTAGAACACAGGGTCAGGACTCTATTGTTATGAATATATCCAGAACAGAATTAAGATCAAATTGCTTTCTCGGCTGTATTGCTCAGGGCTAGAATAAGTTTTGAATTCTGAACACTAAGTTGGTCGGAGCTGGAGGCTAGCCCCAATGATGACTATTCCTTCACTAACTATTTATTTTCAACCTTTGTTCACCATTCCATTTTAAACAGAAGCACATAATATTTTTTCTCTCTACTTTAACTGTCCATCATTCTCAACTGTTCAGGAAAGTTTCTTAAATTCCCCCCTTTAGCTAAACAAATTCATGAGGTCGTGAAACTTGCTTTAAAGATCAGAACGGATTCAGCTGTCTATCTGAACAGTCCCAATGGTCGTCATTGAATCACCCACTCTGTCAAACCGGTTTCCAAATCTCTTGTAAAAGCTTTCCACACAATTTACCTCCACAATCAATCTATTCTGCACATTCACCAGTTTGTGTAATCTATTGTGTATTTACCCTTTTCCTGTCCATCTCAACAAGGTTCCATTTACTCAACACCAATAGAATCCTGATTGTTTTCACTGAACATGGTCTGTCCAGATTGAAGAAATTCAAGTCGCTCAACCCTTCTGTAAATATAAAATTAAAGAGAGACACTGATCGATTAGGTGAACGGGCCAAACTGTGGAAAATGGATTTCAATGTAGGCAAACGTGACATCATCCACTTTGAATTGAAAAGGATAGAACATGGTATTTTCCAAGTAGAGAGAAGCTAGAAACAGTGGCCGCCCAAAAAGATTTTGGGCGGGGTCCAAATATACAGGTCATGAAATGTTATGAATAGGTACAGAAAATAATCAAGGCAAGGTAATGGGATGCTTTCTTTGACACCTCAAAGAATACATGTCATGCTTCAGTTATGAAAAGACATGGTTAGATCATACTGGGAGTACATCCTTTAAGCAGTTATGGCTTCACATCGCAAGTGTAGGCCTGACTTTTGTACTCTTATCACTAAACTTTTGGAATTTTGCACTTTGTTTCGGCTTTCATCCCGTTTTTAAGTCACAGTGAATATTTAGAGCCACATTGCATTAAATCTTATTTGGTAGACATTGATCTTAATCCAGCTATGATTGTGCTTTAATTAATCAATCAATAATAATCAGTAGTGACCCGTTTTTCCAGACTATCTATATATATATTTTTAAAGTACTGGCCGTGCACAGCTGGTATTTAGACTACATCTTTGTCTTCAGTTTTCCAAGCTAGCATACTAATCAAAGTTGTCTTTTTGATTTATCAAAAGGCCCTTTTCACTGCATTCAGTGACCCTTGGACTGCAGGCTAGGGTGAAGAGTAACTTCATATGGGTTGGTTGAGTAATGAAGTGTCAGAAGGTGAAGTCTGATTGATGGGCGTAAGACTTGAAGGATGGCAGATGGAAAGATACCAAATATCCATAAACAACTTGGAAACTGCAAAGCCTGCATGGCCTTGTAGTGCCTGCAAGAAGTGATAAGAACAAAGACTCTAAAAAGGCCTCGAGAGGCTGGAATGGAGTCAGAAATTTGGCTAGAAGGAATATTGCTTCAAGGACTAGCTGCTGCAATTGTAGTATAATATTCACCACTGAAGACAGCAGGAAGAGCCAAGAAGAAATGACTGACCATAGTGCCCACCTGTAAGGTTACTCAACAACTTGGTAATGTAGGTACCAAGAGGGTGGCAATGTGTTTGTGAATTTTGGGGAGCTGTCATAGAACAAACCAAATTGGGTTTATTGTTTGTGCTTGAACAAAAATCAGTTTCTCGGTACTTCTGAGATAATCATAATTCAAAATTCAATAAAATTGTTGTTTTAATGCATTATATGTCACAGTTGCGTGCCCAGGATATGACTTGGAACACAATACAGACTCCAAAAGGGATTCTCTTGCCCCCCCCCCACCGCCTTTACAAAGGATATATTGGCCTTAGAGGGAGTGTAGTGGAGTTTCATAGAATGACACCTGGACTAAAAGGATCAAGCTAGGTTGACATTGTTTTAAAAAAATATATATTTGTTTATGGGATTTGGATGTTGTTGGCTCGGCCAGTAATTATTGGCCATCATTAGTTGACCTCGAAGAGGTGGTGGTGCAGGATCTTCTTAAATCGCTGCAATCCAGGTGGTGTAGGTACACCACAGAATTGTAACACAGTGACAGTGAAGGATTGTTGATATAGTTCCAAATCACAATGGGTTTGTGGTTTGGAGGGGAGCTTCAGGTGCTGGTCTTCCCATGTGTCTGCTACCCTTATCCTTCAAGGAAGCAGACGTTACGGATTCGGAGGGATTTGAAATTGGATTATATTTCCTGAAATTTAATGTATTAAAGCTTTCACGGTATGAAGGGGAACAAGAGGATAGATGGAGAGAAAAACCATTTCCATTGTTGGGGAGTCCAAAACGAGGGAGCAGAATCAAAACTATTAGAGCCAGACCTTTCAGGAGTGAAACTAGGAAATATTTCTTCTTGCAAACTTAGTGAAAGTTCAAAACTCTTCTGCAAACAGCAATTGATGCTAGATCAATTATTAATTTCAATACTATCATTTTTTAAAATTCGCCAGTGGTAGAGGTATTTGGGGTAAAGGCATGCATGTGGCATGGGGTCATAGATCCAAAAACACTCAGGAAGTTCAACACCATTTTGATTGGCATGCCATCCATCACCCTAAACATTCACTCCTTCCACTCGAGGCACACAGTGGAGCAGTGTGTACCATCTACAAGATAAACGGCAGCAACTCACCAAGGGTCCTGCTTCCAAACATGTGATACATACCAGCACAAAGGACAAGGGTGGCAGATAGATGGGAACACCACCATCTGGAAGTTCTCCTCACACACCATACTAATATGGATATGGAAATGTATCAGGGTTCCGTCACTGTTGCTGAATCAAAATCCTGAAATACCACTCATTCAGCAATGTGAAAATACACAACATGGACTTCAATGGTTCGAAGATGTATCTCACTTCTAACTTCACAAGGGTGATTTGTGAAGTTAGAAGTGAACAAATGGCCTTGCCAGCAATACCCATGACAAATGAACAAATAAATAAACAAAAAAATCTAATTGGCAGAAAAAATCTAATTGACAGAGGGGTTATATGGCCTGTTCCTAGCCATCCTCTGCTGCAAACAAGGTTTGATCAGAAATAGTCAGCATGGCTTTATCAGAGGGAGGTCATGCCTAACAAATTTGATTGAATTTTGAGAGCATGTGGCCAGGTGTGTATATGAGAGGAGTGCAGTTGATGTAGTTTGCATGGATTCCAGTAAAGCATTTGACAAGGTACCACGTGGGAGATTTATAAAGAAGACAAATGCACATGGGACACAAGGGAACTTAAGGTGGATTCAAAGATAGCTGAGCTATAGGAAACAGAGGGTGATGACAGACCGCTGCTTTAGTGACTGGAAGCCAGCGACCTGATTGAGGTGTACAAGATTATAAGGAGCGTGGATAGGGAACAGCTTTTAGTTGAAGGATAGGTTACGAGGGGATACAACAAGTCTGCGGCGATGCAGACTCAATGGGCTGAAGGGACTTTTCTGCACTGTATTTTTCTGTGATTCTGTGCTTCACTGTCGTTGGATCACAATCGTAGAACTCCTGCCTGAACTGTGGATGGACTGCAGCAGTTCAAGATGGCAGCTCACCACCACTTTCTCGAGGGCTCTAGGGATGGGCAGTGAAAGCTGGTCAAGCCAACGAAGCCCACATTCCTTTAAATGAACAAAAAAAACCGAACACCATCCAGCGCAATTTGATTCTGGATAGTTCAGTGTCAGGTTGGCCAGTGCATAGTCACCCAGAGTTGCTGGGAGGGTATGGACAAGTTGTATGTTTAGAATAACCTATCCAACTGAGGGGACATTAGCATTGCTCTCACCACCTCAGTACAGCATGACTATTAACCTCCTAGTTATCCCACATTGAGAACCAGGCTCCATTGTTGCCTATGACTTGCTCACCACCAACCCCTCACACCAATGCATTGCAGCTAGAGGATGCATGGCAGCAATTCACCAAAGTCAGTAAGTAGGACAGCAGCCCCATCAACCATTACCACGAAGTACATAGCCACATAACTGGGAAAAGAAATCTTGAAATTCCTCTCCCAATCATGCAATATTCTTCCTTCATCATGTAGCCAGTTAGAATGGCTAACTCCCGATTTAGAATGGCTAACTCCCGATTTAGAATGACGAACGGCAAAGGCTGATGGGAAAGTCAGCCAACAGGACACAAACAAGCAGCTGCGGGTTGAGTGTGTATTTACCTCTGGAAAGGCCAGACAAGATCGATACCGGCAACCATCAGCGTAACAAAACACCAGCCATCTGCATATTAATGAGCAATCCCCGGGAACAATTAGCAACATTTAGATACATAAAGCCAACCCAGACTCGTCGGCGCCAGCAGAAGCCTACACAAAGGGAGGTGAATGACCACCTCAAGACCTCCCATCGATCAAGGAATCGCTCCAGCATTGGAGAAAATCGAACCAAGTGATTGGGACAAAGTCCAATCACTTGGAACCAGGTACAGGGTTCGCCCCGAAAGGCAGGAAGCCCCTGGGGCCTATAAGAATAGAGTCCAAGTTCAAATCGTTCTTCTTGACCAGGTCACTCAGCAACACGAACCAACCCTCGACAGTGACCGGTCCAGCCATCGCTGAAATCTAGTAAGTCTTACTTCAACGCTCGCTACGAGATAGGCACTCCTAGCTACCAATCTGTACCAACTTCGAATCCCGCAGGCTCAGAACCCAAACGAAAGGCCATTTGTTTCCCTGACCTGGTGGGCCAGTTCAGAGTTAAGTATTGGCCTGTTAGTCGTAGAAGTAGCTTAGACGTAGAATTTATGCATGAGTAGTGATTACTGTGTATAATAAATGTGCTTTGATTTAAATCTTACTAAGCGGTGTATTGGATTATTGATCATTACCCAGACCTGAACCACGTGGCGGTATCAGAAAGATACCTGGCGACTCAAGAGAGCAAAGGTGATAAAACAGAGCAATTAAACAAAGGCAAAAGTTAGCAACTTTCATCACTGACAGAATCCTGGAATTCCCTACCTAATAGCAGTGAGAGCCCCTTCACTCCACAGATTGTCATGTCAAGAAAGCCCACCACTGCCTTTTTTTAGGAGCAACTAAAGATGGCTAATAAATGGATCATCAGGATACACCTCCATCCCAACAACCTTTGAAAAAAAAAAAAAAAAAGAGTACAGTCAATAAGGAGAAGGCCACATGGAGAAATGATCAAAACAGGTTTGTGAAAGGATCCGATTTGAATAGGAATAGACCTATCTGGTTCATTTGAAAATATATTGCAGAGAGAAGAACATCAGTGAGCAGGGGTAGGAGAAGGCAGCTGGCTCAATGACAGCAAACCTTCACTGACTGAATGACTTTTACTTAAAAAGATAAAATTAGATTGGTATTCCATTTCATTTCAACAGGGATTCAGTCGATGCATGTTACTGTCAGATATATTAGAACATAAAACTGCTGTTGTGATATAATGGAAGCCACAAATCACACAGATGGACACTTTTCTATTTGCTGATAAGAAGCTCTACAGATAGTAAAGTCCAAAATCATGTTCAATCCCCCTGTAGAAGATTTTTTAAAAACTGCACCAGTGACAGGCAGCAACATAACATTCTTTCATATGTTATTTCATCATCAGGCTCAACCTTCAGGATTCTGTTGACTGGGCATCAACATTTCCAAAAACAATTCAAGTTAATTGAAGAGCAGGTAAATTTCAAACAGGAAAGCATGCAGTAATTGTCAACTCCAAAAAAAAGTGACCAAATGTAACAAATACTCAAAAAGTGCTGGAAAAACTCAGGCAGCATCTAAGAAACAGGGCTAATGTCTCAAGTGCAGTATGACTTCTTCAGGACTGGGCTTTATCAGCTCATCTGCACAGAAAATTTAACTTCAGGCATCTTTGCTACCCCAACCAGTATCCTCAGATTTTACTTTGACTGGTCACTGTATCAGTTGATGCACAGCAACATTCAGCTATCACGCAATTAGCAATTCCTCTTGCAATATTCTGACATGCTCACCATCTAATGTAAATATACAATCTTCGGCTATTTCACAGATTGTAAAACACTATCAGTTTAAGATGGTCCTGGAAGACGGTCTTAACAGTAGGATTTATCATGCTTTCACAAATTCTTGTGCAACATGCAATGTGCAACAGAAAATGCTGCTGGGTAACTGCGACATTGATTAAACTCTTCATAATCAACCAGGTGTTAACCAGAAGAAAACAAACCAGTCAAATCCCAAGGCCTTATTTACCAAAGGAAAGTATAGTAACAGACCACACTCCTTGCGACCTGAATCTCCATGAAGAGATCCAACTCCTCACCACCAGAATTATGGAGATCCAACTCATTGCCATCAGAATCTCCAAGAGATTCAACCCGTTGCCACTGGAATCTCTATGAAGAGATAAAACTCCTTGCCATCATTTCAGCCAAGCACCAGAGAAGCCATCACATCTCAGAAAAATAAAATGCTGCATCAGAAGTAAAATATTCCTGCTCTAAACTGGGGAAATGTTATCTAATTCCACCTACACAGGGCATCAATCTTTGTAATTTCCAGCTTTGGCGGGTGGGAGCTCTGCTCAATACAGGGATGTACCCTGGTCCATGTCACAGTCAGGGGCCACTTGCAGTTTTGTGAACAGGCTCCAAAATCTCATTGGCAACAGGCCCGTCGAGTAGCATTATATTGGCAGGTTCAGTACTAGCTTACGTTATTCAACATGAAATTGTTTTTAGAAAGTCTTTAATCAATGACATGTTTCTCTGGCCCCTTGATCTTCCAATCTCCCGGATGCCACCCATAACAAATGTAAATCGAAACTTGGGAGACATTTGTGCTCAACAAACTATTGCAAATACATTGTATGTCATGTTTCATTCACTGGCATGCAATAATATCCCTTTCCAGGATAGGGGCAGAAATTGATCTTGATCATTACGGGAAACAGACAGCATCACATTGGCCACCTACCTGTGATACTAATATCAATTGACCCGAATATCAAACAAGGTGTATAATGCACCACCCTCCATTTGACATGATTGCATCAGACATTTTCTATAACAGAACATACCTGCAGCCTTCAATTCTTTCAGGATTTTTTGCAAAATGAGGGGAAACAAGCTCTTGCAAAAAAGCTAACTTTATGTACTGATGGAACTAAACTTTTGCCTCAGTAAAAATTAAACTAGTCTATAAATTAGAAGATTTAAAGGGGTGGGTTAAAGTTCATACCATGCTTAAGCTTTCAAGAAAATGAGCAAGCCGCTCAATAATTTACAACGCCAAATGTTTCAGAGCATTTCCCCAAGATAGTTCCTTAAAAGTTAGTTAACTTGAGTCGAAGTACAAATTTTTTGAACTTTTCTAATGTAGAACATAATTTTTTATAGTCTGTACCTGGCTTTACATAACATTTCAAAAAGCTACACACTCCACCACCATATTAAAATGGAAAATACAATATTGATTTTAAGGCAAGAGGGTCAAAATCAATTCACTGGAGGCAATACAACATAAAACACTCATGTTCATTTTTAGCACCTGCAGGATAGTGCTGCACATTTGTTACAAAACATGGTAGGCAATGCCAGTAATGGGTTTCACAGCAGCTCCAATGAGCGAGTGGAACTTGTAGCAAATACACCCAGCTGACTCCACAATGTGCAAGAAAGTGACAGAGCCAACAGCTGTGTACCACGAGCTGCCCAAAAGAGATTCAGATCGCAAACCTGCTTTATTCATTCAGTTCTGCATGCCCTTGTTCAGCTGGGCCCACATGGCAGAAAACGATACTGTGCCTATCTGCACACGTACTGCTGAACTTCATGCACTGTAGCGGATTAAACTTTATAGGTGGCAATAAAATAAGCATGAGAATATTCAAATGAAATATGAAAATCCATATATATTTATAATTGAATAAATCATACATTAGAACATTTGCAGCACACTCCAGGCAGGAACATGCCACCCTGGCATCGGAGCTGAAGCTTAAAATTTACAAGCAATTTCTGACCTCTAATGCACGCCAGGAACTTGGCATGTCATATCAGTTCTCTGAATTTCTAAAGTTTGAGGTTTGGCTTAAATTGCATGCTTCAGATCACAGGCTATTGAAAACAAAAAGGCAATGGAAACTCAGAATACATCCGGGAATGGTTCAAATGTGCACACTACTTATATTGATGGAATTGGAACCTCGATTGACAAAGCAGTTGACACTTGGAACAGGAGCTAAACCTCCTGGAATACTTAAATAAAAGCAAAATACTGCTGTTGGAAATCTGAAATAAAAACAGGAAATGCTGGAAAAACTCAGGTCCGGCAGCATCTGTGGAAGGGGAAACTGAGTTAGCGTTTGGAGTCCGTATGACTTCTTCAAAACCGAACAGCTCTTCCAATTCTGTACAAGAATTATACGGACTTGAAACGTTAAGTGTTATTTTCTCTCTCCATTGCCAGACTTGCTGAGTTTATCCAGCATTTTCTGTTTTACTCTGGGAACATTTGTTTTTTTTCTAAACCATCTCAACTCTGCAGGTGAACACCAGCAACATGGGAAAACCCTGGTAACAAGAGGATTCCAAGTCCAAACAGAATACTTCTGAACAGACCAGTGCATCACAAGGCTGGAACACATCCTTGGAAGTCAGATAGCTAGCTGCACATCAATTTAGTTTAGTACATGAAGCCCCTGGAGTGCCACAGTCTGTAATGCAACCATTGATCACTCTGAACTGGATAGGTTTTTTACTGCCTATATCTGGTGGGATAGTGCTCCTTGGGCGACTGCCCAAACTGGGAAGTGATTTGTGTGCAAGTTGCATCAAGGACTAAAAGGGCAGTGCAGGCACGGGGAGTAGGAGAAGGAACTGCAATGAAAAGTGAAAGGTAATGGCATAAATGCCAGAGTTTAGCTAAAATTGGGAGCGTAACATAGAAATTACATCCAGAAATCAGCACCTTAGCAGCTCAGGGATTGTTCTTTAATTAAATGTCATTCTAACCAGACAAATGTAACAGAAATAGAACAGACAAGCGCAAGACTGACATCTGTTTAAATGATCCGGTCCAAATTAGGTCACAAGCAGGCTGCAGGAAAACATGGTGCCGTTCTGCATGCTGATGCCCCACCTGTGTTGTTAACGCGAGAAATCTTTGCGAGGGCGGAAGGAAGTGCGGGTCTGAAAGCTTGTTCATGCTCTGTTGAGGCCAATTAAGCTATTAAGGGCTTGTTAAAAGCCTTTCTCTGTAAAGATTTTAAATTTGCTGGAGGTGGCCTGCATTTAGGAGATACCTGCCTCAGACCAGCTGAAGGCAGACATGAACCAAGTTGGCGCCAGAAATGTTTTTAGCCCCAAGTGTAATGGCTGATTGCCATTGAAAGGACATTACAGTGCAGCAACAGGTTAAAGAGGTGGAAAGAGTGTGTATTAAGAACTTGGCTAGTTAAGGGATTTGTCATTTTCTTTGCATTGTATGGGCATTGGAAGAGTAGGCATGGCTAATTTGGACTCTACCCAAACACCAAGATGATGAGGAGCAGGAAAGGCAGAGACCTGGGCATCAGGAGGACAGAGAAGAGGGACAAGGGGCACAAAGAAGGAGGAGACGACACTACCCTGAGCACAGAATCTACAGGCAGAGGTAACGATACCTGGAGATGGCTCAAAACCAATGCGCTAGAAGACTGTGACTCTCCAGATAAATGGTCACAGACATCTGCATCCTCCTGCGTGTGAACCTTTATGGCACCTCACTGGTGGCCTCTTCGCCAAGATTGGACAACACATCAGACACAACTGGGACAGTGCAGATTCAAAGGGCAGTGTGTCAGGTTGGGTGGTACCCTCCTAAGGGTCTCCGCTGCGATGGCCTTCCAGTGAGGTGTGGATCGCAAAGATCCTGCTGCAGGATGACGCGGTTTCCTCCTGTCACCCTCTCCCTCCTTCCCCTCATGGGTGACAGGCCTCTGGCTCCCCTGACACATCTCATTCCCTATGATACAGTGGAAAGCTTTGGCACAAACCACAGGCCTTTTCCTCAGATCAAACAGCAGCTTCAGTGATGGTTGCCATGGAGGCCTAAATGAGTCCCCATGCTTCATTTGACCCACCTCTCTTCCTGCCCACAGTGGCTCCACTTAAGCAGGAAACTCGCCTTTACAGCAACTAAGGCCTCTTTTCTCAAAAAATCCAAACTTCAGTCAGTTTCGCACCAGAGTGGAGTTTCTACCACGTAGTAGGGCAAGGGTAGCAGATGAATGGGAATACCGCCGACAGGTTCCCTTCCATGTGACACATGATCCTGACTTGGAACCATATCACTATACCTTCACTGCCACTCGAGCAAAAATCTGGAACCCCCTTCCTAACAGCACCGTGTGTGCACCAACACCACACGACTGCATTCCTTCCAGACTCATCACCACCTTCTCAGGGCAATTAGGGATGGCAAATGCTGACCTCATCAGCAACACTCACATCCCAGGAATGAACAAAAATTAGTGCAATACCAGGAAAATGAACCTAAAATAGTACGAGTAAAAAGCAAATCAAATCATGCAAAACATTTTGGACAAAAACAGAGGCTGGGGATAAGAATAACAGTCACCTAAAGAGTAACAGAGGAGAGCAAAATTCATGATATGATAGAGAACATCAGTACTCCTGTTCAGAAAGTAAATGAGGCAGTGCTAAGCTTGAAATAGGAGGGGGGGAAAGTAAATAGGATAAAGCAAAATGCGAGAGAAAAATATCTGAGCATATGGCAAAGGTTGGGATGGTTACGCAACTCAAAATTATGACCACTAGTGCAAGGAGATGATAGTGGAAGGTGCTGTCTAAGGAGCCTCGGTGAATTCCTGCATCGTAGCTTGTGGACGGTACACACTGCTGCTACTGTGCATTGGTGGCAGTGGGAGTGAATGTTTGTGGAAGGGGTGCCAATCAAATGGGTTGCTTTGGCCTGGATGGTGTCAAGCCTTTCGAGTGTTATTGGAGCTGCACTCTTCCAGGCAAGAGAAGAGTATTCCATCACCCTCCTGACTTGTGCCTTGTAGATGGTGGACAGGCTTTGGGAAGCCAGGAGGTGAATTACTTACCACAGGATTCCTAGCCTCTGATCTGCTCTTGTAGTCACTGTATTTATATGGCTATCCCAGTTGTTACTGGTCAGTGATAATCTCCAGGATTGTTGATAGTGGGAGATTCGCGATGGTAACGTCATTGACTGTCAAGGGATCATGGTTAGAGATGGTCATTGCCTGGCGTGAATGTTGCTTGCCACTTTTCATCCCAAGCCTGGAGATTGTCCCGATCTTGTTGCATTTGGACATGGACTGCTTCAGTATCAGAGGAGTTGAGAATGGTGAAAATTGTACAATCGGCAAAAAACTACTAAGGCTATAATGAGGTTAGGAGCCGAATGGCCCTGGCAGAACCCAAACTGAGCATCAGCGAGCAGGTTATCGTGAAGCAAGTGCCACTTGATTGCACTGTCGATTGTCCCTTCCGTGCAACGTTGATGGCCCTTTCCATCACTTTTACTGACAATTGAGAGTAGACTGGTGGGGCGGTGATTGGTCAGATTGGATTTGTCCTGCTTTTTTTGTACTTGGGAAATTTTCCACATTGCCAGGTAGGTGTTGTAACTACTGGAACTGCTTGGCTCAGGGCACGGCAAGTTCTGGAGCACAAGTCTTCAGTGCCATTGCTGGAATATTGTCAGGTCCCATAGCCTTTGCAGTATCCAATGCCTTCAGCAGTTTGTTAATTTCACATGGAGTGAAATAAAAGAATGGCATCTGGTGAAAATCCACTCGGCATTTCTGGTTGAAGACTGGTGTGAATATTTCATCCTCATCATTTGCACGGATTTGCTGGGCTCCCCCATCGTCGAGGATGGGATTATTTGTGGAGCGTCTTCCTCCATTTAGTAGTTTATTTGCCCACCACCGTTCACAGTTGGATTTGGCAGTACTGCAGAACTTAGATCTGATCCATTGGTTGTGGTATCACTTAGCTCTGTTCCTCACTTACTGCAGATGCTATTTGGCACACAAGTAGCTTCATCAAGTTGACACTTCATTTTTAGGTATGGCTGATGTTTAACTTGGCATGCCCTCCTGCACCCTTCGTTGAACCAGGATTGGTCCCTTGGCTTGGAGGGAATGGTAAAGTGGGTGATATGCTAGGCCATGAGGTTGCAGATTTTGATTAGAGTACACTTTTGCTGCTGCTTGTGGCCCAAAGTGCCTCAAGGATGCCCTGTCTCAAGTTGCTAGATCTGTTTGACATCTATCCACTTAGCACAGTTGCAGTTCCACACAACACGATGGAGGGTATCCTCAATGTGAAGATGGGACTCTGCGGTGGCCACTCCTACCGATATTGTCATGGACAGATGCATCTGCAGCAGGCAGGTTCGTGGGGGTGAAGTCAAGTATATTTTCCATCACTGCCTGCTGCAGACCCAGTCTAGCAGCTATGATCGTCAGGAGTTGACCAATTCGGTTTGTGGTGGTGCTACCGAGCCACTCTTGGTGATGGACATTGAAGTCCCCCACCCAGAGTACATTCTGCACTCTTGCCACTTCAGTGTTTCCTCCAAGTGGTGTTCAACATGGAGGAGATCTGATTCATCAACTGAGTGGAAGGGCAGTACTTGGTAATCAGGAGGCGGTTCCCTTACCCATCTTTGACCTGATGCTTCATGGGATACAGAGTCGATGTTGAAGAAACCAGGGCAACTCCCTCCCGACTGTATACCCCTGTGCCGCCATCTCTGCTGGGTCTGTCCTGCATGTGGGAGAGGACATACCCAGGAATGGTCTGTAAAATATGACGCCGTAGTATGACTATGTCAAGCTGTTGTTCGATTAGTCTGTGAGACAGCTCTTAATTTGTGCACAAGATTGTAGTAATGGGGACGTTGCAGGGTTGACAGGGCTGGGTTTGAAAGGTGTCATTCCCAGTGTCTAGATCAATGTCAGGTGGCCCATCCGGTTTCATTCCTTTCTGTAGACTTTGTAGCAATTGGATGCCACGGAGTGGCTTGTTAGGCCATTTCACAGGGCATTTAAGAGTCAACCACATTGCTGTGGGTCTGGATTCAAATAAGCTCATTGGAAACAGTGGTTCAGCTTCCAAGGTACTGCATGACTTTGTTGCTGTAAGAAACTTGGCCATAAACTGGGTAAAATTAGGATCTAAAATATGCCAGACTGTAAACGTCTTTAGAGGACAAGGAAATTTGAAAATGAGTAAGCGTAGCAATATTGATTAAGACACAATTACAGCAGTGGAAAGAAATATCAGCAAGGGTGAGCAGGCAGTGCAATCACTCAAAACTAAAGGAAGCAGTAAAAGATGCAAGGATCTGTTGGGAGTTGCCTACAGATGGTCTGGCAATGTTGATGCAGTAGCGAGATCAAAAGGCACATGTAGAAAAAGCAAAGCTGTTTTACTGGGTAATTGTAATGTTTACAAAAAACAGAGAAGCAGAACACACAAATTGCACATTGATAAGGAATATATTCAGGATGTTTTCTGGAACAGCATGTTTACAACTAACAAGGGAAAAGGCAGTGCTAGATTTGATCAATAATGAGACTTTGACACAATGTGGAACTAAATATCCTTACAAAAGACCCAAGCTCAACTGTGAAGTTCGGCAACCATGGTCAATAAACACGGGAGCAGAGAGTATCAAGCTAAAAGTAGAGGCATACAAAAATGAAAGTGAAAATACGGTGGTGTGAGCCAGCTATTAAAAGCAACAAATGGACACAAGAAAAGCACTAGAACTGCAAAAATTGGAATATAGAAAACCCTCAGGGATACCAAACCAACAGTGAAGATTTTATAAATATATTAAGAGAAATAAAGTGGCTATGGGAAATGTGGGCCCATTAAAAAAATTCTCTAATCAACAAGAAGGATATGGTAGACTTGTTAAATGAATACTTTATAAAGTCATTATAGCAAAGAAGCCATTTGGCCAATTGAGTCTTTGCCAGTCTATGTATAGAAATCCAGCCAGTCCCATCCCCCACTATTCCTGTAGCCCTGCAAGTTCATTTTCTTCAAGTTCTTATCCAATTCACTTTTGAAATCAGTTTCAGGTTATTACTGCTCACTGTATAAAAACATTTTCCCTCTCATGCCCTCTGCATCTCTTGCTCAAAACTTTAAATGCGTCTCCAAGTCTCTATAGCATAATCCAAGAACAGCTTTTGTCTACCTGATACATTCCAACACTCCAACCCACTCAAATTCACTTTTGAAATGGAACAGTACAACATGCTCCCTTTCCTTGATGTGTTAGCTAAGAAATCCATTAATGGATACTCCACAATAAGCTTACCTTCACATGCCAATATACATATTGGGATTTGTATAGTTCCACTTGCTACAAGATTAGCCTCAGAAGCAATCTCTTAGATAGGTTCCTACCATGTCATAGAATCATCGAATTTACAGTGCAGAAGGCGGCCACATGGCCCATCGAGTCTGCACCGGCCCTTGGAAAGAGCACCCTACTAAGCCCACACCTCCACCCTATCACCGTAACCCCCCTTAACCTTTTTGGGCACTAAGGGCAATTTAACATGGCCAATCCACTTAACCTGTATATCTTTGAATGTGGGAAGAAACTGGAGCATCCGGAGGAAACCCAGGCAGACACAGGGGGAACGTGCAGACTCCACACAGACAGTGACCCAAACCGGGAATCGAATCTGGGACCCTGGCGCTGTGAAGCAACCATGCTAACCTGTGCTACCATGCACTCATTTGATGCAGAAATCGAGTGCATTAAAGCTAACCTCCAGGGCAATGGCTATCCTAATCAGATCATTGTTTTTGAGTATCATACAAGTTCATAAATGGGCCAAAGGCTGCCACTTTTGGACCCAAAAGGTGTACGGTCTATCTCATTTATCATACATAAACATCAGTGCTGACGCAATGCCCAAGCAGTATGCAATGATTGGCTGATGGAACATGCAGTTTGATTTATTCAGTGGTTCATCATAGGCAGAGTAAAGACCGTACTCAATCAGCCTGCACTGCATTCTCCAGGCTAACTTTTTAATGTCAATGTTAAACTTTTAAATTCCTTCAGCCTGGAAGCAATTATGGTAAATCTTGTACCCTCTAAAGGACTTCCATCCTCCCTAGAGTGTGGTGATCAGAACTGGACACGATAGCCTAGTTATATACTGACTCAGCATAACCTTTGTACTCAAGACCTCTATTTAAGAAGCTACAGATCACATAGGCTTTTGCTGATTTCTCTCTATATATCCTGTCATCTTCAGAAATCTATGCACATGAACACCAATGAACCTTCAGTTCCTGCACACACTTTTGAAATGTGCTATTAAACCTATACCATCTCTCTCTATTCCTCTATCAAATTTCATCACCTCTCATTGCCCCATTTTGAATTCAGTCTGCCACTCCTCAGTCCATTCTGCTAGCCTATATCCTGTTTCAGTTCGAATGGCGTCATCCACACTGTATGCCACACCTCCAAGTTGGGTAAAAACAACCATTTGCTGTTTTCAATCTTTAAGCCAATTCTTTTTTAACCATGCTGACAAAGGCCCCTCTATTTGATGGATCTCAATTTTGTCAACTAGCTTTTTATGTGATGCTTTGCACAAATGTTTACAGTAGAGGACAAGGTACCTCCTAAGTAAATTAATGGGAAGAACAAGTCATATTTAAATGTGTGTGTTTAAAATGGTAATGGAGAAAATGATGGGACTTAAGATGGACAGACTCCAGCATCCGATGGATTTCACCCCAACGTACTAAGTCATTGAGGAAATCGCAGATGTTTTAATCATTTTCCAAAGGCTTCTGGTTTCAAATTTCCAACAAAAAGGTTGGGAGGGTGAAACCATGTCACAACAAACAGTCGACTGCCAGCTGTGGGGAATTGACTGGAATCAGCCATCAGGGACTGAGTGACTGAACACTGCCAAATTTGAGCTCAGAGACAGTATGCATATTTATTGGGCAAGTTCCATCGGAATAATTGAGATGAATGCTTTGAGGATAGTGCATAAGGGAATGTTTATGGATATTATCTAAAGCAACCTCAAGAAGGGATTTGATAAAGCGAGGAACTAGGATCAGTGGAAGAGCAGAGATTTGAGTGTTCCTGTGCATAAATCATTAAAAGCTAGTAGACACATGCAAAAACAAAGAGCCTAATGGAATGTTAGTCTTCATCTCAAGGGAGTTGGACTCAAAGGGAAAGAAATTACAGTTATATAAAGCCCCAGTTTGACCCCATTTAGAATACGGCATTCTGTTCCGAGCATTGCAACTCAGGAAAGATATATTGGCGTCGGAGGGCGTGCATCGCAGATTCACTGGATTTATTCAAGGGCGCCACGGTGGTGCAGAGGTTAGCACTGCTGCCTATGGCGCCGAGGACCCGGGTTCAATCCCAGCCCCGGGTCACTGTCGGTGTGGAGTTTGCACATTCTCCCAGTGTCTGTGTGGGTCTCCCTCCCACAACCCAAAGATGTGCAGGGTTGCTAAATTGGCACGCTAAATTGCCCCTCAATTGAAAAAAAATAAATAAAAATTGTGTTCTCTAAATTTATTTAAAAATGGAATTATTCCAAGATTTAGCGAGTTAAATTAAGAGACCAGGTTTTATAGGCTTGGCTTGCATTCCCTTGATTATAGAAGATTGAGGGGTGATCTAATTGAGGCCATTTAATTGTAATATGGATGAGTCCATAGTGTGGACAAAGATAAACCACTTCCTCCGATAGATGAACTCAGTACAGAGGGATACAACAAATTACTGTGGATGTTGCGATTGATTATAGAGGGGCACAAATTAGAGTTTGCCATTAAGAAATGAAATCAGTAATACCTTATTCCTGACAAAGGGCTGTAAAAAAAATGTGGAGCTTGACCCAGCTATATGGCATCTTTAACTTAGCAAAATTGTCTGAAGCATTTCAAAGGAATGCGGTCAAACAAATGTTTACATTGAATCACACAAGGAGGTATTAGGATAAGTGACGGGTTTTAAAGGAGTACCTTAAAGGCAGAGATGGATAGAGGGGAGAGAATTCCAGAGTGTGAAGCCAAACATTTGTAACCATGATTGTCAATGATGGAGCAATGAAAATCAGGGATGTGCAAGTGTCAGAGTTGGAGGGACATGGAGACCTCAAAAGATTAGAATCATAGAAATTTAAGCTCAGGTGCCAGGAAAGCAATGGCATGGTCGATTCTCATGGTGACAAAGGTATTAAGGGTTTCAGCAGCAGAGGAGCTGAGGGAAGCACAGATTTGAGTGGCAGTGGTGGTTTTGGTGACATATGGGGTCAGAAATACAGCTCAGAGTCAAATAACTCAAGTTTGGGTTTCAGACTAAATGACCAGAGAGGGGGATGGAGTCTTAGGTTTTTAGGTTATGTTTCTTTTGTGGCAGTGACGAGGGAGAGGGTTTTGTGACAGAGACTGAAAGCAACAGCTTCAGTCTTTCCATTGCTTGGATTAAAATTATAGCTCATCCAATATTGGATACCAGAAAAGCAAAGACAGTGGAGGGGTATAGAGTGGTGATGAGGTGGAATGATAGCTGCTAGGAAAACAAAGGTAGTTTAATGGGATTTACATTTGTGTTGGTGAACACTAGAAATAGGTATCATTTTAAGTATGTTTAATTTTATGTTTCCATGTTTGGAAGGGTAAAACCTATAGTTAGATTCAGGCTGGACAAAGGTGCTTGGTTAAGTTCCAATTGGGTTTATATTGTGCTTGGACAGGGCTACAGTATGAAAAAATAAAAGGCATAAGCATATGGCTGTTGCTTAGCAAGGAGGCCCTTGTAAGGTAGAAAGCTTTTTAAGTTTTAGTTTAATTAATTTGAGAGCAGTTGGAGGCAGGATCTTGGGGAGTGAATATCTTTCACCAGAAGAAAGACTGGACTGGATCGACAAAGAGGCTGGCTTCCTAAAGTACAAGCTACGGTCCAGATAATTAGGAGAGAAAGTGTCCGAGAAGTTATATGAACAGGAGACCAAGGTATTGTTCAGAAGAATTCAAGGAAGAGTAAACAAGGTGTTCTGAGTAAGAGACAATTGCAGCAACTGGATTTAAAGTAGGACAGCAGACTTCAGATAAAACATTGAATACCTTGAGAATCAAGACAAAGCAATTGTTAGCAATTTGCACAGCAGTCAAGACAAGGAAGTCGTAAAGGGACAAGTATGAAATCCTGGACTTGATTCACTGTTAAGTAGAACAGAAGCTTTGTTTGAATGTGCCATTTGTAAAACCTGGACTGGATTTTTGATTGCAAACCACTAAGGGAAAGCATTATTATGAGGGGATAATTTAAAGTGTTTTTTAGGAGTGGAGTTTGGAAACTCCCATGTGACAATTATCTGGGGGGATTCGGAGGAGAAAATCAGAGACACCAACTTGGGTTCAGAGTAGAATGTGCTATTTGCCCAGAGTCATCCTGTGTGCTTAAAAGGGATTTTGTATTAATGAGGTCAATGTATCTTAAGATGCACTTTATAATCCATATGAATGTTTAAAACTTTGCATATTTGTTAATGGGGAGTAACAAAGTATTGCATAATAATCCAACTTTACAAGTTTAGTAAACGTTTTTTCCTTTGTTACGCCTAATTGGTGGTGCTGTGATTCTGCTCCTCCACCTTTTATTAAAAAAAATAAAAGTTATGGTCTTTTGAGCCAGGGTTCCATTCTGGAATCTCCCATCTAGTTATATCAACTGGGATCGTAACACAACATACACTTAGAACATAATGTCACTGATGTGTTAGGTACTCTGCTACACAAGCGAACCAACACGGTTGCGAATGGTACACCTCAGTTTTATTACTAACATTTATTTAGCATGGTCAATTCAGGTAAACTGGTTACTGAGGTTCGATCATAACCCTAGAATCTGTGGATCTATTCCTAATACCATCTTGTAGTGGCACTCAGCACATGGTGTATGTCTGAGTGGCTTGCTATGAGTTCTGTGCCCTGAGCTGTCTCCTGCTGGAATGCCCAGAAAGTGCAGTGTTCCCTGTTTTGTACTGTGTATGCTCTTGCCTGTGATTGGCTGTGGTGTTGTGTGTGTGTTGATTGGTCCGTTGATCTGTCCATCAGTATGTATGTTTGTGCTATGGTGTTTACCTGAATATCATGACAGTCACCAATTGTTATATTAACCGATAAAGAGAGCTATCGACAAGAGCACAAGAAGGGTCATATAAAAGGTGAATTGAGCTGGTGTCCCAGACATTCCCCAAAGCGGAGAGCAATATTGAAACCGACACAAGGATGCTGGCTTCCATTTCTTGGGCTGCCAGGGACGGGTGCTTTCTGGCCAAAGGCAAGAGAATTAACCCTTTGCCATGTTTCTTTTTATAATTTGTGGGTCAGTTCTGACAAATCAGAAAAATAACGACATACAGGCCCAGTTAGCACTTTGCGCAAATATTTGACATTTCAAATTGGGTCAGCAGCCAGTGTGTTGTGTGATAGAATCAAAGTACACTTCTGACACAATGTACTGAATGATCTGTCATCACTTCTGTATACATCGAGAAAGGGTTTTGTGCAGAGATTCAATATGCTAGCTTTTAATGATAACAAATGACCTTTCAGCCATTTTACTGCCTACATTCCATACAAAGTAATCTGATTGATATTGTGTGCCAAGTGAAAATTGTAATTTGCAGATGCATCATAAATAACTGTAAATGACTCAGGCCATCTACGGTCTGCAAGCTCAGACACCTTCATCGTGCCTACATTTCATTCCAACTCTGACACAACATGGACAGAATGGTCTACCAGAATCAGCATATTGGCTAACTGCCCTGAACAGCACTTTTCATCTCGCACCCAGTGTCCATCCCACATACAACTGCTGGAAAGCACTTACACAAAACATGTTCATCTTTTATTAGAATTCATTGCCGAACAGTCCTTGGGGGAAAAACGACATTTAGTTGGGATTCACTTTGACTGCACATGACAAATTCAAGCTCGTCTAACTTGCATGGGTCGCGACTGTGAGCTTCTTGACAAGACACTTCTGAAAGAAACCCCTGATCTCTGCCAGCACTCAACAAGCCAGTGTGAATAAACATTCCATTGGGTTAGGGTTTAGAATTTGATTAAGAGCACTTCAGGCTTACAGAATTTGACAACAGAGGGAGGAAAATATCATTCGTCGAAATTCACCTGTTGCCAAGCAAAATTATCTACTTGAACTTGCAACATGTGTTTCATCAGTTCATTTGCTCCCTCCCTATTCAGTTACAGCACATGTGCGCAGATTACCTTACAGGTTTTAAACCACTGCTTTTAATTCTTTGTGTGGGCGTCGCTGGCAAGTATCCCCAATTGCCTTGAACGGAGTGGCTCGCTCGGCCATTTCAGAGAGCAGTTAAAAGTCAAATTGCTGTGTTATAGACCAGACCAGCAGATTTCCTTCCCTCAGGACATTAGTGAACCAGATGAGCGACTTTTAATTCCAGATTTTTCATTGAATTCAAATTCCACCAATCTGCCATGCTGGGATTCAAACACGGGTTCCCAGAACATAACCTACGGGTCTCTGGATTACTAGTCCAGTGACAATACCACTATGCCACCTCCTCCCCTGTGCAGGCTGCACCCAATATTGGGATATGCCCGTGCTACACTGATTTCCCAATTTTAGCTGCGCTTTTACCCAGAAACTGGTTAGTCAGCTTTACCAGGCCAATTTGGTGTACGTTCTCCACACAGTTTGGTCCAATTTTGGGTGTCAGGCCAGTTTCCATAACCCTTTACCCTGCTTTCCTTCAGCAATCCAGCCAACTGACATGTTCTGTTTCAATTGTTAATTCTGGTTGTTTATTGCATAACCATTCAACTTTCTCAATAAAAAAATATATTACTCCCTACTTGGTCCTAAGTCATACAAACACACAAATTAGGCCCAAGAGTGGGCCACTCAACCTCTCGAGCCTGCTCCGCCATTTAATAAGATCATGACTGATCTGATTGTAACTTCAACTCCACGTTTTCACCTACCCTCTGTAACCTTTCACCCCTTAGCTTATTAAGAATCTACCTCTGCCTTAAAATATTCAAAGACTGCATCCACCACCTTTTGAGGAAGGGAGTATTAAAGACTCTCAACCCCTCAGAAACAAATGCTCCTCATCTGTCTCAAATGGGTGACCCTTATTTTTAAAACAGTGATCCCTAGTTCTAGATTCCCCCACAACAGAAAACCTCTTACCATCCACCTTGTCAAAGCGCCTCGGGACGTTATATGCTTCAATCAAGCCACTTCCTACTCCTCTGAACTCTATTGGATACAAGTCTAACCTGTCTAACCTTTCCTCATAAGACAATCTTGCCCATTCCAGCTATTAGTCCTGCAATCTGAACTGTTTCCAACAAATCCGCATATTTTCTTAAATAAGGAGACCAGTACTGTACATAGTACTTCAGATGTGGTCTCACCAATGTCCTATATATCTGAAGCATACCTTCCCTACTTTTGTACTGAACTCCCTTCGGAACGAACAACAACACTTCATTAGCTTTCCACTGCGCCAGGAACATGGGTTTGGTTCTGACCTTGACAGACTCTCGTGTGGAGTCTGTTTGTTCTCCCAGTGTCAGTGTGGGTTTCCTGCCACAGTCCAAAGATGTACAAGTTAGGTGGATTCACCATTCTAAATTTCCCGTTAGTGTCCATAAAAGCTAGGTGGCGTTACAGGGATAGGGTGGGGCCGTGGGCCTAGGTAGGGTGTGCTTGTGGAGGGTTGATAGGCCAAATGGCCTCCCTCTACACTGTAGGAATTCTATTGTATAGAATTATCAAATGTAGGCACAAAAACAGGCCATTTAGCCCAACTAGTCCATGCCAGCGTTTTTGCTTCACTCTAGCTCTCCTCCCCTCCCCTCCCCGACCCCCATATTGCCTTCTCATATACCTGCCTAGCCTCGTATTACAAGCATCTATCCAATCATTTCAACTACTCCGTGGTGGTAAGTTCCATATTCTCACCACTGAAGTTTCTTCCCAATTTCCCATTTGATTTCTTGGTGACACCTTCCATTGACAAGTCTCTAGTTTTGCTCTTTATCAGCGGAAATTCGTCACCAGTGGAAACATTCTCCGTCTTTATCAGCTAACTCATTTGGTTATTCTAGAATTTCCTCAGTTCCAAATTTATTTTCTCCCCAACTGGTACATTCTAGATCACTAAAAACTGACGTGTGTTGAAGCCAGATTTAGAAAGAAGATTTTAGATAAAGGTACCCTAGCTTAGGTGCCTGTATAAAAGAGGCAATTTGTAGGAACAGATAGTGTAAAACAATGCGTGTGATTTTATAACCTAAGAATTACGAATATCAGAAAGGATAGACATACAATTAAAAGAAGTTACACAAAATGGCTGTTAGCTGAGTTAGCAATACTAAAAACACAAATTGGCCTTCAGCTGAATTAGCCACATTCCTGACAACCATTAGCTGGGTTAAGTTGCAAACCAGTATAAATAATATCATTTAATTACAGACAGCAGAGATAGCCAGGGAGACCAGGATGATTGATATTAAGGCGTTGAATGGGAAACAGACATGGGAGATTCTAGGGAGGCAAGCACAGAGAAGTACAAGGAGCATTGTTCATCTTCGCCAGCCCAAGGTCTCCAGATGCACACAGGAGAGATAGCTTTAATAGTTAGTATGAGTGACTTCTTCATGAAGTTAGGGGCTGGTAAGGTACCAACCCACTTTACATAATGTCAAATTTAATTGGATATGTAACTAATGTATGTAATCTATAAATCAATATTTTTGGACAATTGAACGAGCCAAAATGGGCTGTGTAGATGTTTAGAAAATGTATAAGAATAGATGTTTTCCTTTGTTCGGTGGAGAGACGGTCTGGGACTTTAACAGACACCATCTCGCCGCCAGCAAAATAAACCGTTTGATGAGAGGACCAGCAGCCCTGAGCGTCGAGTGATTTCTTTGAGATTCTCTCCCGCTAACAACGTGAAAACATTTATCTATTCCAGCATGGATTATTTTGCCAATTATTCTAAACCCATGTCCTCTGGCTATCCTCGATTAGATCTCCCCTTAACCTGGTCAGCTCTAGGAAGCACAATTGAAGTCCCTGGGTGAGCACTCCGAGCCTGCGCTGACCAGCTGGCGAGTTTCTTCGCAGATATCTTCAACACCTCACTTCTCTGCTCCGAGGTCCCAACCTGCTTCAAGAAGACCACCATAATACCAGTACCAAAGAAGAATAAGGTTGCCTGCCTCAATGACTACCGACCGGTAGCCCTGACGTGCTATCATGAAATGCTTCAAGCGTCTAATTAGGAGGCGGATCAACGGCAGCCTCCCAGATGGTCTCGATCCATTGCAGTTCGCCTACCGCAGCAACCGATCCACAGTAGATGCTACCTCTCTGGACCTACAATTAACTCTCGAACATCTCGACAACAAGGACACCAAGTCAGACTGCTGTTCATAGAATACAGCTCCGCCTTCAACACCACTATACCGACAAGACTAATAACCAAACTCTGCAACCTTGGACTTGACCCCTTCCTGTGCAGCTGGATGCTTGACTTCCTCACCAACAGACCACAATCTGTCAGGATAGGCAACAGCACCTCCTCAACACCAGGGCCCCGCAAGGATGTGTGCTCAGTCCTCTACTGTACTCCCTGTACACACGCGACTGTGTGGCGAGATTCAACTCCAATTCAATCTATAAAAGTTTGCAGATGATAAGACTGTGGTGGGTCGTATCTCAAACAATGACAAATCAGACTACAGAATGAGTTAGATCACTTGGTTGCATGGTGCACCGAAAACAACCTCTCTCTAAATGCTGGAAAGATCAAGGAACTGATCATCGACTTCAGGAAGTGTAGCACGACACAAACCCCATCTACATCAGTGGCTCCGAAGTGGAGATGGCCGATAGCTTTAGGTTCCTGGGGGGTCACCATCACCAACAGTCTGTCTTGGTCCACTCACGTTGATGCAACAGTCAAGAAAGCCCAACAACGTCTCTACTTCCTACGGAAGCTAAAGAAATTTGGCATGTCTGTATGGACTCTCACAAACATCTACAGATGTGCCATAGAGAGCATACCATCTGGCTGCATTACAGCCTGGTATGGCAAATGCTCGGCCCAAGATCGCAAGAAACTGCAGAATGTGGTGAACTCAGCCCAACACATCACACAAGCTTTCCATCATCCCATTGATTCGGTGTACACCTCCCGCTGCCTCAGAAAGGCAGACAGCATTGTCAGAGACCCCTCACACACAGGCTTTGCCCTCTTCCAGATCCTTCCATCAGGGAGAAGATACAGAAGTCTGAAGACGCGCACATCCAGACATAGGACCAGCTTCTTCCCCACAGCGACTAGACTCCTTGACGACTGTCCCTTAGACTGATCTGTTCTCTGTACGAACACTATTCATGACGCCCTATGCTGCGTCGATGCAAAGAGATACAAACATCAGAGTAGTTATAATGGGGATTTTAAATGAAGACTGGCACAGTGGTAATGTAAAGGGCGGAGAGCAGCTAAAATTCCTAGATTGTGTTCAGGAATGTTTTCTTCAGCAGTACGTGTCTAGTCCAACAAGAAAGGATGTTTGGACCTGGTTCCTGGAAAGGAGGTGGGCCACTCGATCAAATGTCATTGGGGGAACATTTAGGAAACAGTGTACATTGTTTTGTAATGTTTCGGATGATGATGGAAAAGGATAATAGGCAATCCAGAGTAAAAATAATTAACTGGGGTACAGCTGACTTCAATGGAGTAAGAACGGAGCTGGGCCAGTTAGACTGGAATGAAAGGTTGGTGGAAACAAAACTGCAGCTGAACAATGGGAAACCTTCAAAACATTCATTGTTTGTTACCTTAAAAAGGAAGGGTCGGGCAAACAAATCCAGAGATCCTGGGATGAAAAAGGAGTTAGAAATTAAGATAGTGTGGTTATGGCAGATGTCAGGTAGAATATACAATTGAAAAGGTTCAGGGAGGAGGTGAGAAAGCACAGAGAATTGAAGAGGGATAATGAGAAAAGACTTGCAGTCAACATGAAAGAATATAGACATACAAGTAGAATAAGGGTGGCAAAAGGAGAAGTAAGGTCGATAAGGGACCAAAAGGAAAGTTACACATGGAGTGTGGGGGCAGGGCTGAGGCACTAAATTAATACTTTGCATCCATCTTTACCAAGGAGGTAGATACTTCCCAAGCCATGGGGACAGATATGGAAACTCTATCACAAGAAGGGTTCAAATTGATACGGAGGAAGTGTAGAATAGCCTGTTGGTACTGAAAGTTGACAAGCAACCGGGACCAGATGCGGGTGCATCCAAGGATATTGGAGGAAGAAAGAATGGAAATTGCGGGAGGTGCTGGCGATAATCCCCCAGTCTTCTCTAGATTCAGGAGAGTTGCCAGAGGACTGGCGAATAACAAATGTTACATTCTTGTTCAATTGTTAGCCCCAGCAATCACAGCCCCAGTCAGTTTAACAACAGTGGTGGGCAAGCTTCCAGAAACAATTATTTGGAATAGAATTAACAGTCACACTGAAAAATATAGGTTGATTATGAAGAGCCAGGTTGGATTTCTAATGGGGAAATGGTGTTTGATTAACTTGGAGTTTTCTGGAGGCTGTAACAGAAAGGGTTGAAGATTAATGCAGACACAAAATTGGCTGAATAATAGAAAGCAGAGCAATGGTCAATGGATATTTTTCAGGCTGGAGGAAGGTTTGTAGTGGTGCCCCAAGGAGTCGTATAGGGAACCTTGCGTTCTATGATACATATTAATGATCTGGAAGAGGACACTGAAGAAGACAATGTAGAACATCAGAAGACTATAGACAAGTTGGTGGGCTGATCAGATAGGTGGTAGATATTCAATGTGGAGAAGTGTGTGGTGATACATCTTGGTAGGAAGAACACGGGGGCACAGTGGTTAACACTGCTGCCTCACAGTTCCAGGGTCCTGGGTTCAATTCCGACATTGGGCGACTGTCTGTGTCGAGTTTTTACCTTCTCCCAGTCTCTGCATGAGTTTCCTCCAGGTGCTCCGGTTTCCTCCCACAGTCCAAAGATGTGCAGGTTAAGTGGATTGGCCAAGCTAAAATTCCCCATAATGTCCAAAAGATTAGGTGAGGTTACTGGGTTATGGGGATAGGGTAGAGGCAAGGGCTTAAGCAGGATGCTCTTTCCAAGGGCCAGTGCAGAAGACATGGGCCAAATGGCCTCCTTCGGCACTTTAAGTTCTATGATTCTATGGACACGGAGACACAATGAAAAGTAAGGGGTAAAATTCTTAAGGGTGAAGGAGCAGAGGCGATATATGGCAGAACAGGTGGAGAGAACAGTTAATAAAGCTTATCGTAGAAGACATAGTAGAAAAGCAAAGAGGTTATGCTGAACTTATGTAGGACACTAATTAGACCTCAGCTGCAATATTGTGCGCAGCTCGGGGTGCCACACCATAGGACGAATGTACAGAAAAGGTTTACAAGAATGGTTCCAGAGTTGAGGACCTCCAGTTAAGAGGATACATTGGAGGGGTTGTGACAGTTCTCCTTGGGAGAGAAAGCGGAGGGGAGATTTGATAAAGATGTTCAAAATCGTGAAGGGGCTGGACAGAGTAGATAGGGAGAAACGGTTCCTGCTCGTAAAGGGATAGAGAATGAGAGGCACAGATTTTAAGTGATTTGTAAAAGTAAATGCAGTGTGAGAAAAGGCAGGGGAATGGCACTAAGTCATGATGCTTATTTGGAGAGCCAGTGCAGACACGATGGGCCAAATGGCCTCCTTCTGCGCCTAATAATTCTGTGATTCTGAGTTTCTGTGTTGCGGAGGGATGAGGACAAAATCACGATCCATGATAGGATGGAAGGGAGTGGAGAGATTGGATGACAAAAAAGAATGATTGGGTCAGGGAAGAGGGATAAGGGGGCAAGTAAAAAGTTATAAAAGATAGATAAATAGACATTGTGAATGCAAGTTTTGGTAGGTCAAAATGAGTAACAGAAAGCAAGAAATCTAAATGGAAAAAAGACAATAAAATCTGAGTGCAAGTGGAGTCACCGACCCACGGGGCACAACATTGTGAACCCCCGTCAATCTGAGTAACTCTTGACCCTAATTTCTATCCTGACAAGACCAACAATCATTGCCAACATTACATTCTGAACATACTAGCTCTTCAGAAGCTACCTCAAAGCATGCTGATCAACAATAGCTGAGATTTGCATATGAGCCAATGCTCATATACATCATTTAAAAGTAGAAGTTCACAGTTCTCATATTTTCAAAGAAATACACGATGAAAGAAATAGGCTTGTAAATCAAGCAGATATATAATAGACAATTTTCCAGCTGCATATGAATTAATAATTTCAGAACACCGTCTTTTTAAAACATCTCAGAACAAAAGTTGATATAAAGCTGACAATTGCAGAGAACAAACAGAGGCCCACGAAAAATATTGTTCGATTGACGTCATCCGAACTATCTTGAATATTAAACCAAGCTACAATCCATCACTGTAATGGGTCAATAAATCTAGGAGCTGCCAAGTCTTCATTCAACTTCCGGCCTCACTCGGGAAAATTTACAACATTTAAGAATTAATTTAAAAATCTTGTCTTGAGAATGTTACAAAATGGAAATAGTTTCACTTCCAATAATCCCAGGCTTTATGTAAAGGAGATTAGGTGGCTATTCCATGATTTAGCGCTGTAAAGAGTTCCGAGGTAGCCGAGTGAGTCACAAGAAATGGACAACAAGTAGACCACATGGCCCATCGAACCTGCTCCCCCATTGAACACATTCAGGGTTGATCTACAGCTTCAACCCTATCTTCCTGCCCACTCCAGATATCCCTAATTCCCTGAGAGACTACAAGTATGCCTATCGCTACCTTACATGTATTCAGGTGTGGGGGAGGGGGGGGGGGGGGGGGGAGACAGGGTAGCTGCTGCCCTCTAGGGGACCAGGGCATCCAAGTCATTATTATAGATTGTGAATAGCTGAAACTGCAGCATCAATCCTTGCAGCATTCCATATTCACTGCCTGCCAGCTCAAAATAAAAACATTAAGAGCTCCCTTCTTTCTATCCATGTTAATATATTACCCGCAACTCCTTGAGCCATTATCTTGCCTATTAAACTTGTGTGGCACCTTATCAAATGCCTTTTGGAAATCCAGGTATACTACATCCATTGGTTCCCCTTTACCTACCTTTCAGGTTGCATCCTCAAAAGACTTTGACAAATTTGTTGAACATGTTTCCGTTATAAAATTATCTTGACTTGTTCTAACTATGCTTTTCTAAATACATTGTTAAGGCTTCCTCGAATAGTAGATTCCAGCATTTTTCCAGCAACTGATGTTCTAGTTCTTTCTAGGGCAACCCCAATCTTGAAACATTTTACTATGGTTTCACTGAGATGGCATCAGGGAGTCCAGCAAAATTGGAGTCAATAGAAATTGGTCGTTTGGGGGGGGGGGGAGACACGGCTCTCCGCTAACACAAAAGAATGATGGTTTTTGCAGGTCATTCATCTCAGTCCTGGGGCATGCTGCAGGAGTTCTTCACTGTCATGTTTGAGGCTCAATGTCCTTAAGCTGTTTCATCAATGCCCTTCCCTCCATCATTACGGCAGAAGTGGGAACGCTTGCTGATGATTGCACAATGTTCAGAACCACTCGACTTCTCAGATACTGGAGAAGTCCATGTCCAAATGCAGCAAGACCTGGATAATATCCAGACTGCGGCAATAGCATTCATGTCGCACAAGTGCCAGGCAATGACCACCTCCAGCAAGAGACAACCTAACCATCGCTTCTTGACATTCAATGGCATTACCACTGCAGAATCCACCACGATCAACATTCTTGGAATTACCATTAAACAAAAACTGAACTGGACCAACCAAAGAAGTACTGTGGCTACAAGAGCACATTAGAAGCTGGGAAATTTGCACAGAGTAGCTCACCACTTGAGTCCCCAAATCCTTCCGCCATTTACAATGCACAAGTCATTAGTAAGATGGAATATTCCACTTGCCTGGACGAATGTGGTATTTAATATCAAAACAGTGGCAGTAGCCCCAGTACATTTCCTACATTTTCATTTGCGTGCATCAGTTTTCTTTTCATACGGGCTGGGGATGTGGTGTCGGAGCCAGGGAGGATAAACAAGGCGTTTAGGGATTAGTACCAGGGACTTTACGAGGTGGACCGGAGGGGAGAGGAGGGGGACATGGGGCAGTTTCTGGACGAGCTGGAATTTCCCCAGGTGGAGGAAACAAAAAGAGGCAGGCATTGGAGGAGCCCCTGGGGCTGAGGGAGGTGCAGGATAGTATCAGGTGTATGAAGTTGGGGAAGGCCCTTGGGCCAGATGGGTACCTGGCGGAATTTTGTAAGGAATTTGCAACAGACCCGATTCCACATCTGTTGGAGGCATTTAATGAAGCACTGGAGAAAAGGGAGTTGCCAGAGACAATGACGCAAGCAGTAATCACACCAATCCCCCAAAAAGGGAAGGACCCGGTGGAATGCGGGTCATATAGACCCATATCACTGTTGAACACGGATGTGAAAGTATTGGCTAAGTTGTTGGCAGGGAGGATGGAGGACTGTGTCCCGGGGGTGGTTGCAGAAGATCAAACGGGTATCGTGAAGGGCAGGCAGCTCGCGCGTAATATGACGGCTGCTGAATGTGGTGATGAATCCGTCAGGGGCTCTGGTACCAGAGGTGGTGGTGTCCATGGACGCGGAGAAGGCATTTGATCTGGTGGAGTGGCGGTCCTTGTTCGAGGTTTTGGGAAGGTTTGGGCCGAGGTTTGTGGCATGGGTGCGGTTGCTGTATGTGGCACCAAGGGCGAGGACAAATGATATGAGCTCACAAAGCTTTGACTTACACAGGGGTACAAGGCAGGGATGCCCACTATCGCCGTTGCTGTTTGCGCTGGCCAGAGAGCTGTTGGTGATGGTTCTCAGAGGGTCAGGGAATTATGAGGGGACAGAGGGAGCATCGGGTGTTGCTCTATGCCTACAGCAAGAGGTTATGGCAAGGGTTATAGGCCTGCTGGGGAAGTTTGGAGGGTTCTCGGGGTACAAACTGAATGTAGGGAAAAGTGAGGTATACCTGGTGAATGAGCTGGGATAGCGGGCTAATTTAGGGGGAGTGCCATTTACGGTAGCGAGGGATAGGTTTAGGTATTTGGGGATTCAGGTAGTGAGGGAATGGATGGGGCTCCATAAGTGAAACTTAACAAAGCTGGTGGGGGAGGCCAGGAAGGATCTTAGGAGGTGGGATACACTGCACTAAAAGTTGGCGGGGAGGGTCCAAGTGGTGAAAATGAATATTCTGCCGAGGTTCTGGTTTATCTTTCAGGCTCTCCTGATCTTAATGCCAAAAGCCTTTTTTCTGAAAGTGGACACGATCATCCCGGACTTTGTATGGGTGGGGAAGGTGGCAAGGGTGGGGAGGACCCTGCTACAGAGGCAGAAGCAGCAGGTGGGGGTTGGCGTTGCTGAACTTGCTTCATTATCATTGGGCAGCGAATGTGGACATGGTGCAGCGGTAGTTGGAAGGAGAAGGGGGTAGAGTGGGTTAGGATGGAGGAATAATCTTGTAAGGGGTCTAGTTTGAGGGCTATGATGACGGCAGCGTTGCCAATCGCTCCGAGTAGGTATTCAGGGAGCCCGGTGGTGCAGTCCACAGTGAAGATATGGAATCAGCTTAGGAGGCATTTTAGGATGGAAGGGACGTCGGTGCTAACGCCGCTGTGCGAGAATCATGGGTTTGAGCCGGGGGGGGGGGGGGGGGGGGGGGGGGCGTATACAGGAGGTGGAGTGAAGTCAGGCTGGTCAAGGTGAGGGATTTGTTTTTGGAGGAAGGGTCCGCCAGTCTGGAGGAGCTAAGGGTAGAGCTGCCGAGGGGGAGTGAGATCAGGTATCAGCAGGTTAGGGATTAGCGTAAAAGATCTGGAAGGAGTTCTCTAAGTTGCCGGGATACACCCTGCAAGAGCGACTGCCGGGAGGGAAGAATTGGGGATATATACAAGTGGCTGGGGGAGCAGGGAGGTGAGCTTGTGAAGATCAAGGAGAAATGGGAAGTGGAGGTGGGAGGAGAGATCAATTGGGGTGTCTGGAGTAAGGCTCTGCGTAGGGTAAATGGGACCTCCTCTTGTCTTGTGCAAGGATGAGCCTGATACAGTTTAAGGTGGTGCACAGGGTGCATATGACTCGAGCGAGAAGGAGTGGGTTCTTTCAGGGGGTAGCAGAGAAATGCGAGAGGTGGGGGCGGGGGGGCCATCTAATCATGCGCACATGTTTTGGGGTTGTGAAAAATTCGGAAGATTTTGGAAGGGAGTGCTCACGGTCTTAGTCAGGGTAGTGGAGGAGGAGGTGGGCCCGAACCCTTTGGTGGTGATATTTGGAGTTTCAGAGAAGCCGGAGCTCATGGAGAAGAGGAAGGTCGATGTCTTGGCCTTCGCCTTTCTGATTGCACGGCGGCAAATTTTGCTGGAGTGGCGGTCGGCATCGCCACCGGGGGCAACAGCTTGGTTGGGTGACCTGTGCGACTTCCTGCGGTTAGAGAAGATAAAGTATGAGTTAAGGGGCTCAACAGGGGAGTTTGAGAAAAGGTGGGGGATTTGAGAGGCTGTTCGCGTCGTGGGGGAGGGGGGTGAAAAAGGGGGAAAATCTGTACAGACTGTATAGTTGATTGTTGGGAAGTATGTTTCCCGGGGTGTTTATTCGCTGTAACCTGTTTTGATACATGTTTGTAATAAAATACATTTTTTTTTTTTTTTTTTTTTTTAAATCAGTTTTCTTTTCAAAAAGTGTTCTTATTGGGACTTTCAATGTTTAATAACAAATTATACACAACTCTACATATGTATTTACAGTTACTGCCAGGGCTCTCCGTTGTTTATAAACTTACGTCTTGCAGGTGTGGGGGAGTGGAGAAAAAAAAAGTACTGTTTCCCCCCCTCACCATTGTCCTGGTACAAGCGGATGGAATGTCCTTCCCACTTACACCGTCTCGTGCTCTTCACCCACCTCAGGATCCGCTCTTTGTCCTGGTACCTGTGGAGCCTCACTATTATCGCCCGCGGTGGTTCCCTAGCCCTGCAAAGCTGCCGAAGTGGTCTACCTCCAGGGTCTTGGTGAAGCCCTCCTTGCCGACCAGCTTCCTGAGCATTGCTGCTACTCATGTGGGGTTTCTCCCCTCAGTTCCCGCCGGCGACCCCACGATTCCCAGGTTTTGCCAATGCAATTGGTTCTTCCGGTCACCAACTTTATCGTTCAACCCTGCTGGTTTTGACTAGGCTTGCTACCTCCATGGCGGCTTTTTCAAAGTCCTGCGTCATATTTTCCTGGCCTCTAGCCTCCACTCCATATCATCTATTGCCTCTCTTATGTGGGCCATTGCGGCTTCTGCTGTGACGGCTGCCAATAGGTCTTTTCTCACCTCCTCCCTAAGTCCTTGGAGCTTGGAGGTGATGAAGAACATCAACCTGTCCATCAGCACCTGGGCCGGTGTGGAGAACTCTGTGGGGTTGAACATCACCGGTTTTGTGCCTCCACAGATGGTTCCCTGCTCCGAGAAGAGGTTTCCCTCCCATCGTCTTCACTGGCTTTCGTCTGAACCTTTCCCATCTTGCTTGGTAGTGCAGTCGATGGGGGGTTAGTCTGGGGGATTATGAATACTTTTGGTGCCCGTTTGTTAAAAGGCCTTAATCAAAGTTCTTCGACGATAGCCACCTTCCACGCGATTGCTCAGCTGACGGCCGCCACCGGACGTCTTCGTCACACACCAAACCTGACTTGGCAATATTGGCATTCCTTCACCGTCACTGGGTCAAAATCTAGCAAACTGCCTCCCGAACAGCATTGTGAGAGTACCTACACCATGTGGACTGTAGTGGTTCAAGAAAGCAGCTCACCACCACTTTCTCAAGGACGATTAGGGATGGGGATGATAAATGCTGGACTAACGAGCGATGCCCACAACCTACGAACACACTTTAAAAAAGAGGTGCTATATAACGCAAGCCAGCCATTCTGCACCAGGTGTATGCTGCAGTAGAACAAAATTTTAAATCTATTCGTGGCCTTTGTCCTCGTCTTCTCTAGTCCAAAATCCTTCTCTGAACTCTCGGTTCCCTTTACTGTGACCTCTTTGGAATTCTCCCCAATTTTAGGAGACACATCTTAAGCTACCCAAATATCATGCCCTAAAACTCCCTCATTAAACCCATCGACTTTAACGTATCTCTCCTCCTTTAAAACATTCTTCAAACCCGCCTCTTTGGCTTGGCTTTCTTTTATTTTGATTTCTGAAGCGCTACGCAACATTCCTTAAATGCAGGTTATTTTTCTTATTGTTGGTAGCCGACAGGTTTCACATTTCTACTACCTATACTTCCCCCAGCTTTCTACTACCTGAACTTCCTCCAGCTTTCTACTACCTGTACTTCCCCCAGCTTTCTACTACCTGTACTTCCTCCAGCTTGCTACTACCTGTACTTCCTCCAGCTTTCTACTACCTGTACTTCCCCCAGCTTTCTACTACCTGTACTTCCTCCAGCTTTCTACTACCTGTACTTCCTCCAGCTTTCTACTACCTGTACTTCCCCCAGCTTTCTACTACCTGTACTTCCTCCAGCTTTCTACTACCTGTACTTCCCCCAGCTTTCTACTACCTGTACTTCCTCCAGCTTTCTACTACCTGTACTTCCTCCAGCTTTCTACTACCTGTACTTCCTCCAGCTTTCTACTACCTGTACTTCCTCCAGCTTTCTACTACCTGTACTTCCTCCAGCTTTCTACTACCTGTACTTCCTCCAGCTTTCTACTACCTGTACTTCCTCCAGCTTTCTACTACCTGTACTTCCTCCAGCTTTCTACTACCTGTACTTCCTCCAGCTTTCTACTACCTGTACTTCCTCCAACTTTCTACTACCTGTACTTCCTCCAGCTTCCTACTACCTGTACTTCCTCCAGCTTTCTACTACACAAGAACATAAGAACTAGGAACAGGAGTAGGCCATCTGGCCCCTCGAGCCTGCTCCACCATTTAATGAGATCATGGCTGATCTTTGTGGACTCAGCTCCACTCTCCGGCCCGTACACCATATCCCCGAATCCCGTTATTCTTTAGAAAGGTATCTATCTTTTTCTTAAAAACGTTGAAAGAAGGAGCCTCAACTGCTTCACTGGGCAAGGAATTCCAGAGATTCACAACCCTTTGGGTGAAGAAGTTCCTCCTACACTCCGTCCTAAATCTACTTCCCCTTATTTTGAGGCTATGCCCCCTAGATCTGCTTTCCCCGACCAGTGGAAACAACCTGCCCGCATCTATCTTATCTATTCCCTTCATAATCTTATATGTTTCTATAAGATCCCACATCATCCTTCTAAATTCCAACGAGTACAGTCCCAGTCTACTCAACCTCTCGTCATAATCTAATCCCCTCAACTCTGGGATCAACCTAGTGAATCTCCTCTGCACTCCCTCCAGTGCCAATATGTCCTTTCTCAGGTAATGAGACCAAAACTGAACACAATACTCCAGATGCGGCCTCACCAACACCCTATACAATTGCAGCATAACCTCCCTAGTTTTGAACTCCATCCCTCTAGCAATGAAAGACAAAACTCGATTAGCCTTCTCAATCACCTATTGCACCTGCACACCAACCTTTTGCGACTCGTGCACCAGCACACCCAGGTCCCTCTGCACAGCAGCATGTTTTAACATCTTACCGTTTAAATAATAATCCATTCTGCTGTTATTCCTCCCAAAATGGATAGCCTCACACTTGGCAACATTGAATTCCATCTGCCAGACCCTAGCCCATTCACCTAACCTATCCAAATCTTTCTGCAGACTTCCGGTATCCTCTGCACTTTTTGCTTTACCACTCATCTTAGTGTCGTCTGCAAACTTTGCCACATTGCACTTGGTCCCCAACTCCAAATCATCTATGTAAATTGTGAACAACTGCGGGCCCAACACTGATCCTTGAGGGACCCCACTAGTTACAGGTTGCCAACCAGAGAAACACCCATTTATCCCCACTCTCTGCTTAGTTAGTTAACCAATCCTCTACCCATGCTACCACCTTACCCTCAATGCCATGCATCTTTAGTTTATGCAGCAACCTTTTCTGTGGCATCTTGTCGAAAGCTTTCTGGAAATCCAGATATACCACATCCTTTGGCTCCCCATTATCTACTGCACTGGTAACGTCCTCAAAAAATTCTACCAAATTAGTCAGACACGACCTACCCTTTGTGAACCCATGCTGCGTCTGCCCAATGGGACAATTTCCCTCCAGGTGCCCCGCTATTTCCTCCTTAATGATAGATTCCAGCAATTTCCCTGCAACCGAAGTTAAGCTTACCGGCCTATAATTACCCGCTTTCTGCCGACCTCCTTTTTTTAAACAGTGGTGTCACGTTTGCTACTTTCCAATCCTCTGGGACCACCCCAGAGTCTAGTGAATTTTGATAAATTATCACTAGTGCGTTTACAATTTCCCTAGCCATCTCTTTTAACACTCTGGGATGCATCCCATCAGGGCCAGGAGACTTGTCTACCTTTAGCCCCATTAGCTTGCCCAATACTGCCTCCTTAGTGATTACAATCATCTCAAGGTCCTCACCTATCATATCTTTATTTCCATCAGTCACTGGCATGTTATTTGTGTCCTCCACAGTGAAGACTGACCCAAAAAACCTGTTCAGCTCCTCAGCCATTTCCCCGTCTCCTATTATTAAATCTCCCTTCTCATCTTCCAAAGGACCAATATTTATCTTAGCCACTCTTTTTTGTCTTATATATTTGTAGAAGCTTTTACTATCTGCTTTTATGTTCTGAGCCAGTTTACTTTAATAGTCTACCTTACTCTTCTTTATGGCCTTTTTAGTAGCTTTCTGTTATCCCCTAAAGACTTCCCAGTCCTCTAGTCTCCCACTAACTTTTGCCATTTTGTATGTTTTTTCCTTCAATTTGATACTCTCCCTCACCTCCTTAGATATCCACGGTCGTTTTTTCCCCTTTCTACCGTCTTTCTTTTTTGTCGGTATGAACCTTTTCTGAACACTGTGAAAGATCGCTCGGAAGGTTCTCCACTGTTCCTCAACTGCTTCACCATGAAGTCTTTGCTCCCAGTCTACCTTAGCTAGTTCTTCTCTCATCACATTGTAATCGCCTTTGTTTAAGCACAAAACACTAGTGTTTGATTTTACCTAGTCATCCTCCAACTGTATTTTAAATTCCACCATATTGTGGTCGCTCCTTCCAAGAGGATCCCGAACTATGAGATCATTAATCAATCCTGCCTCATTACACAGGACCAGATCTAGGACCGCTTGTTCCCTTGTAGGTTCCATTACATACTGTTCCAGGAAATTATCTCAGGCACATTCTATAAACCCCTCCTCAAGGCTGCCTTTACCAACCTGGTTAAACCAATCGATATGCAGATTAAAATCTCCCATGATAACCGTTGTACCATACTACCTGTATGTACTACCTGTACTTCCTCCAGCTTTCTACTACCTGTACTTTCTCCAGCTTTCTACTGCCTGTACTTTCTCCAGCTTTCTACTGCCTGTACTTCCTCCAGCTTTCTACTACCTGTACTTTCTCCAGCTTTCTACTGCCTGTACTTCTACTCCCCATCAACATTCCAACTGTCTCAAATAGTTTTCCTACATTTTCAGAACTGACTAATCTCTAGTTTTTATTTTGCAGACTTACTTGCCAAATTATATTCTGCATTTGTCCCATTTAACATTTTATATCACTTAATGAGATCTCAGCGTTTTCTTTCTAGCCTGTAAAGTTCAAATTTCCTTCATGTGTTAAGGGAGTACCCGTCATCCACAGCTCAGTGACAGTATTTTCAGAGTCAGAAGGTTGTGAGCTCAAGGGCCGCTCCAGAGACGCGAGCACAAAATTTAGGCTGATGAAATGGGTGGACAGTAAACAGCTGCACATTTCCAGCATACAACCTCCCATTTCATAAACTGAAGAGAAAAGAATCAACTCCAAAGCACAAAGTAACAACACCCTCACCCTAATGTCTGTCCTGTAGCACAGCAGTCAGTAATCAGAGCAGACAGATTAAAGGTGATTGCTGCTATCAGTGCTTTTGGCATGAAAAAAAAAGTTTGTGCAATGAGTTATGATCTGGAATGTACCGTCTGGAAGAGTGGGAGAAGCAGTTTCAGTACTAGCTTTTGAAAGGTATTTAGTGTATACTTGAAGGGAAAATGTTGCAAGGCCATGGGGAAAGAGCAGGTTAGGGTAATCTGAAAAGCTCTTTCAAAGAATGGGCACAGATTTGATGGGTAAAATGATTTCCCTCCTGTGCAGTATCATTCTCAGATTCTATGTAACATCATCCCTTCAGAAACCCACAGCTATTCCCATCACAGAAATTGTCAAGGAGAGTCTAGCTGAAGGAATATTACCATCTTTTTTTCTTTCTGAAAGTTAATTCATCATTTCTACAAGAGGTTCAGGCAATGCCACCAATTGCATTAACCTGACACAAGCCCATTCACCATCACTCCAGTATTAATAACTTGTGCCTCATTATTCTGGGAAGATGGCATGAGAAATCAATCAGTCTGCTGTACAGGCACCAGAGACATATTTCAAACACATTCTCACGTCACTGCTGAACCAGAGATGATTCAGTAGCACTTCAGAGGCTATAATGATCTTGCACTGTTATTCTGGAATGCTCCAAAGACGAACTTTTGTTCAGTTGATGACTGAGTACAGCAAGTGCCTGGAAGCGACTTGCCATCATCTCCACTTACTCCTCTCTTGCTCCCATGGGTGCTGGCCCAGGTCTACATAGAAATTCTCTGCCAAACAGGACATCTTTAGTATGGAGCCCAGAGACTAGAGGTTAGTAGATTACTCAGCTGCGAAAGAAACACCATAGCTGCTCCAGATCTTCTCGAACAACTGAACATATATTTCCCAGAGATCATGGGCTAGGCATTAGCAACAACTCCCAAAACAAGGCAAACACCAATTATGCAATCCATCACAGATTCCAGCTCCACAAAGCCAGAACTATCTATAATCTGTGCCTCAATTATACAATGCCTATAATATCAAGAGAAAGGATTGGGCTCACTTTTATCAAGAATCCAAGAGACCAATATCCATTTGCCAGGTGATTGTGTTATTTATTCACTTAAGTGAGCTTGAGTTATTGACATGATCTTTGGTCCTGTGATCACAACACTAATTCACCAGTTGTACTAAGTTTTAACCTTGGTTAAGTTTGTAAAGTTCAGAGTTTGTACATTCTCTTTTGATGTTTACATCCTAGGTTGTGCGACATTGGTGTAAACAGCAAATGCAACAATGCAATGCAGGGCGCAACAATACAACGAGAAACATTGCAGAATAGACACTTCAGGGCAGCAAGAATGAAATCCAAATCAATGTTTTAAAATTAAGTCATTAAGTATTCAGTTTATTTCTGTTCAGTTAGTGCAATAAATGTAAGTACGGCAGGGCCTCAGCCGCACTGAATGCATATCCTGCCGCGTGGGAACCCCAGACTACTTCTGATGATACGGTCAACCAGGTTAAAGCAGTGTCGTCTACTGGAAGAGTTTTGCATTTGAGCTCGAGAGCAGCTGCTGGCTCTGCGGCACATCCACAAGTCTGGTAATGGAGGGAGAGGGTAGAGCTCCCGAAGGGAAGTGAATTTAAGTATTGACAAGTAAGGGACTTTGCACGGAAGGTGTGGAAAGGATTTCCCAGGCTGCCAAAATATGCCCTTTTGAAACGGTTACTGCTTCCAGATGTGAGGGGGTAGGATTGGGGACATAGACGGGTGGCTGGCGGAGCGAATACGCAGGTGGGGAGTATCAAGAAGTGGGAGGAGGAGTTGGGAGGGGAGATAGGTTGGGGAGTGTGGAGTGAGGCATTGCGGAGGGTGAATTCGACCTCCTCTTGTGCAAGGATGAATTTGATACAGTTTAAGGTGGTACACAGGGTGCACATGACTCAGGCGAGAATGAGTGGGTTCTTCCAGAGTGTGATAGACGAGTTCAAGAAGAGTGGACTGGGACCAGCAAACCACACGCATGTGTTCTGGGGCGGTGAGAGGCTAGCGAGATAGTGGTCGGCAATGTTCGGGATGCGAGCAAAGATTGTGGGCGTGAAGGCGGGCCAGACCCTATAGTGGCAATTTTTGGGATATCGGAAAAGCCGGAGCGGATGGTGAGGAGGAAGGCCAAAGTCGCCCGATTGCCCAGCAAAGAATTTTACTGGAATGGTGGGCAGCAATGCCACCGGGGGTGGGGCCTGGTGAGGGGATCTGTACGACTTCCTCCGGTTGGAGAAAATGAAGTTTGAACGAAGAGTTCAGCTTTGAGGCATGGAGGGAGCTGTTTGTGGCCATATCTGCGGAGTTTTGTTGGGGGGCCGGGGTGGGGGGGGTGAAAAAGGGGATAAATTTGTATAGACAGTAAAACTGAGTTGGGTAGTGTGTTCAACGGACTATTTATGTTTTGTACTTTGAATAAGTTTGGAATAAAATAAGTTTAAAACAAAAGTCTGAGAACTAGCCCACAGCTCAAAGGTCTCAAAAGAGGATTGGGTGCCTCCAGTCAAGCAGGTCAAGACAATGGTACCATGGGTGGCTCAGTTTTAAGGGACAATGCATATCATTTAGAAAGGCATGGATTAATCAAGGACAGTCAGCAGGCAGACAGCATGGATTTGTTAAGTGAAGGTCATGCCTGTCTAACTTGAATGAATGTCTTGAAGCGGTATCAAGATGCAGCAATGAGGGTAGCAGGTTTAATGCAGAGATTTAGCAAGGCTTTGATAAGGTCCCAAATGGTAGACTGACTGGAAATTTAAAAACTCATGGGAGCCAAGGGAAAGTGGCAAAACCGCCATTCATTATGATCACGACTGATCTTCCAACTCAAATGGCCGAAGCCCACTTTCTCCCATATACCTGGATCCCCTTCGCCCCAAGTGCTGTATCTAACTGCCACTTCTTGTGGCAACGAATGCCGCAGGCTCGCCACACTCTGGGTGAAGAAATTTCTCCTCATCTACCCTAAATGGTCTACCCAGTATCCTTGGTGAGTTGTGCAGTGCATCTGGTAGATGGTGCACACTGCTGCCACTGTGCTTTGGTGGTGGAGGGAGTGAATATTTAAGGTGGGGTGCCAATCAAGCAGACTATTTTGTTCTGAATGGTGTCGAGCTTCTTGAGCATTCCTGGAGTTGTACTCATCCATCCAGAGAAGTGGAGAGTATTCCATCCCATTCTTGACTTGTGTCTTGTAGATGGTGGACAGCTGTGGGGAGTCAAGAGGAGAGAGTTATTCTCCATAAAATTCCCAACTGATTTGCTCTTGCGGTCCCAGTATCTAAATGGCTGGTGCAGCTGAGTTTCTGGTTGATAGTAATACCCTAAAGTTGACAGTATGGGATTCAGCAATGGTAACGCCAATGAATGCCAGGAGAAGATGACTATGTTCTCTCTTGTTGGGAGATAGTCATTTGCTGTTGCAAATGTTATTTGCTACTTACCAGTTCAAACATGAACACTATCCAGGTCTTGCTGCGTATGGAGACAAACTGCTTCAGTATCTGAGGTGTCGCAAAGTTGATCATCAGCGAACATCCCCACTTCGGACCTTAGATTGGAACGAAGGTCATTGATGAAGCAACTAAAGATTATTGGGCCGAGGACATTATCCTGAGGAACTCCTGCAGTGATGTCCCAGAACGGACCTCCAAAAACAACTATTTTCCTTTGTGCTAGGTATGACTCCAACCGTCTCCCACCCTAATTCCCACTGAATCCAATTTTGATGGGACTCCTCATCAAATCAGTCATGATCTCATTGTATGGCGGAGGAGACTAGATAGGCCGAATGACCTACTGCTGCTCCTAGGTTTTCTGATGCTTTATGCTATATTCTGTCAAAAGCTGTCTTGGTGTCAAGGACAGTCACTCTCACCTCACCTATGGAGTACATGCATGTCCACGTTTGGATCAAGACTATAATAGGGTCAGGAGCTGAGTGGCCCTGGTGGAACACAAACTGAGTGCCAGTGAACAGGGTATTGCTAAGCAAATGCTGTTTGTTAGCACTGCCGGAAACAGCTTCCATCACTTTGCTGATGTTAGACTGCTGGGGCAGTAATTGGTTGGGTTGGTGATTTTGCTGGCAGGACATACATGGGCACTTTTCTACATTTCAGGGTCAATGCCAGTCTGTAGCTTTACTGGAACAGATTGGCTAGGGACATGGCAAGTTCTGGAGCACAAGTCTTCAGTACTATTGCCAGAATGTAAAAGCCCATAACCTTTTCTGCATTCAGTGCCTTCAGCTATTTCTTGATATCACGTGGAATGGATCGAGGCATATATAATACTGGGCACCTTCAGAGAAGGGAGAGATGGATCAGAGAAAGATCATCCACCTGGCACTTCTGGCTGAAGGTGATTGCAATTGCTTCAGCCTGGTCTTTTGCAGAGATTTGCTGAGTATCCCCCATCATTGAGGGTGGATATATTTTGAAAATTTGTTGTTTAATTGCCCACCAGAACTAGAGTGGCAAGCCTGTAGAACGTAGATCTGTTGTTTCTGGTGCCTAGGTCGATACCAAGTGATCCATCCGATTTCAATGCTTTATAGGTTTAGTGGTTTGATAGGCCATTTCACTAGGAATTTAAAAGTTAACCACATTGCTGTGGGTCTGGACTCACATATAGGCCAGACCAGGTAAAGGGGGCACATTCCCTTCCCTAAAAAGGACATGAATGAGCCAGATGGATTTTTACAAGAATTGACTATTTGTTCGTGGTAACCTTAAAAGTTTTGCTTTTAATTCACGATGTTAATTCAACCAAATTTAAACTGCATAAGCTGCCATCGGGGGATTTGAACCTATTTCCCCAGAGTATTATCTTCAGCCTCCAGATAACTAGTCCAGTGACATTACCACCACGCCACCATCTCCCCATTTTCAGCAATGAAGAATTTTAGCGGTGTGGAAAGATTGCACAGGCAGAAGCTGTTTTCTGTGGAACAGAGGCGGCCATGTGAAGATTCAATTGAAGTGCATAATATTGAGGGATCTAGAAAGAGTGCATTGAAAGGACCTATTTTCATAGCCTGAGAGATTAACTTTTCTTATAGAAAATATTTTATGGAGGCATTTATAATTTTAAACAAAAGAGATCCAACACACGCAAAAACCCCACAATACATACCCAACTCCCCCTAACCCTAGACCCTAACTACCCCATACATTAGATTCCCCGCCCTTATTCATCACTTCCATGCTCCCCCCCTCCACCCCCACACACCTGCTGACAGTCAATTCTCCTTGAAGAAGTCGATGAACGGCTGAAACCTCCGAGTGAACCCCTGTAATGAACCCCTTAAGGCGAACTTAATTTTCTCTAGCCTAAGAATCCCTGCCATGTCACTGACCCAAACCCCTGACTTTGGAGGCTCCGAGTCCCTCCATACCAGCAAAATCAGTCTCCTGGCCACCAGGGAGGCAAAGGCCAAGCCGTCGGCCTCTCTCCCCCCCTGGGCTCCCGGATCATCCGACACTCCAAATATTGCCATCTCTGGACTCAGAGTAACTCTCCCTTGCAGGACCTCTGACATGACATCTGAAAATCCCTACCAAAATCCCCTCAGCCTCGGACACGCCCAAAACATTGTACATGGTTCACAGGGCTTCCCACACACCCTCAAAAAACCTACTCATGTGGCCCACAGTCATATGAGCCCTGTGGACCACCTTGAATTGGATCAGCCGAAGCCTGGCACACAGCGAGGATGCATTGACTCTCCTCAGGGCCTTCTCCCATACCCCAACTTCCAACTCGCTCCCAGCTCTTCCTCCCACTTCCTCTTTACCTCCACAATTGGAACCCCTTCCCATGCCATCAGTTCCTTATATCTTTCCGAGACCCTCCCTTCCCCAACCCGTGTTTGACATCACCTTAGTATGTAGCCCCCTTAGTGGGAGGGGAGGGAAGCCCAGGACCTGTCTCCAGACAAAATCCCACACTTGCAAGTACCGGAACCCATTCCTCCCCTGGCAACTCAAACTCTTCCTCCAGCTCCTATCCTCCAGGCTCAGGAATGAGTTGGAGTTTAGAAGGATGAGGGGGGATCTTATTGAAACTTACAGGATGCTGCGAGGCTTGTATAGAGTGGGCATGGAGAGGATGTTTCCACTTGTAGGAAAAACTAGAACCAAGAGAACACCATCTCCGACTAAAGGGACGATCCTTTAAAAGAGAGATGAGGGGGAATTTCTTCAGCCAGAGGGTGGTGAATTTGTGGAACTCTTAGCCGCAGAAGGCTGTGGAGGCCAATTCACTGAGTGTCTTTAAGACAGAGATAGATAGGTTCTTGATTAATATGGGGATCAGGGGTTATGGGGAGAAGGCAGGAGAATGGGGGTGAGAAAATATCAGCCATGATTGAATGGCGGAGCAGACTCGATGGGCCAAGTGGCCTAATTCTGCTCCTATGTCATATGGTCTTGTAGGAAACCCTCCTCAATGAAAAGATCCCCAAATGTTTCAATCTCTGCCCGTGCCACCTCCTGAAGCTCCCGTCCAGCTACCCCCCGGAGCAAACCGGTGATTAACACAGATCGATGACCACACCAACGCCCCCTCCAGTCTCATGTGCTGCCGCCATTGCCTCCACACTCTCAGGGCTACCAGTGGGCTTGTGGAGTACTGAGCCGGCAAGAACGGCAGTGGTGCTGTTAACAAAGCCTCCAGACTCGTGCCCATGCAAGATGCCGCCTCCACTCGCTCCCACACCGACCCCTCCCCCACCATCCATTTCCTAACTATCGATGTATTAGCCGCCCAGTAGTAATTAATAAAGTTGGGAGGGGCGATGCTCCCCTCCCCGCACCCCACTCAAGAAGGACCTTCTTCACCCTCGGGGCTTTCCCAGCCCATATAAAACCCAAGATCGCCACATTCATCATCCTAAAAAATGCCTTGGGGCTTGAAGACCAAGACACAAACATGAACAGCAATCTCGGGAGGAATGTCATTTTCACAGTCTGTACCCTCCCCGCCAATGACAGTGGGAGCACGTCTCACCTACGGAGGTCCCCTTTCATTTGCTCAATCAACTTGCCCAAATTTAATTTATGAAGCTGACCTCAGTCCCTTGCCACTTGAATCCCCATGTACCCAAAATTCCCTCCCACCAATTTGAATGGCATCTCCCTCAGTCTCCTCTTGCCTGGATCGCAAAAACCTCACTCTTACCCATATTCAGTTTGTAACCCGAGAACTGTCCAAATTCCTCCAGTATCCCCATAATTCCTGCAATCCCCCCCAACGGTTCTGTTATATAATGGAACAAATCGTCCGCATAGAGAGAGACCCTATGCTCCACCTCCCACTATCCCCCGCCAAACGTTCGATACTCTCAGTGCCATTGCCAAGCGCTCTATGACCAGGGCAAACAGTAGTGGGGAGTGGACATCCTCGTCTCCTCCCCGACACAGAATAAAACATTCTGATCATACCCGGTTTGTCCTTGCATTCGTCACCAGAGCCTGATATAGCAATCGGACCCAATCTACAAATCCCTGCCCAAACCCAAACCTTCACAGGACATCCCACAGATACGTCCACTCCACCCGACCAAAGGCCGTTTCTGCATCCACGGCCACCACCACCACCTCGATCTCTCGCTCCTCCACAGGCATCATTATTACATTAAGGAGCCGCCTAATGTTGGACGTCAGGTATTGCCCCTTAACAAATCCCGCCTGGTCCTCCCCTATTACCCCTGGAACACAATCCTCTATCCGTGTGGCCAAGATCTTTGCCAGCAATTTCGCATCCACATTTAGCAGGGCGATTGGCCTATACAACCCACAGCTCTTATTCACTTTGGAAACAAAAACAGGAAGGCAGATTACTACCTGAATGAACAAAGAACAAAGAAAAGTTCAGCACAGGAACAGGCCCTTCGGCCCTCCAAGCCTGTGCCGACCATGCTGCCCGTCTAAACTAAAATCTTCTACACTTCCTGGGTCCATATCCCTCTATTCCCATCCTATTCATGTATTTGTCAAGATGCCCCTTAAATGTCACTATCGTCCCTGCTTCCACCACCTCCTCCGGCGGCGAGTTCCAGGCACCCATTACCCGGTGTAAAAAAAAAACTTGCCTCGTACATCTACTCTAAACCTTGCCCCTCGCACCTTAAACCTATGCCCCCTAGTAATTGACCCCTCTACCCTGGGGAAAAGCCTCTGACTATCAACTCTGTCTATGCCCCTCATAATTTTGTAGACCTCTATCAGGTCGCCCCTCAACCTCCGTCGTTCCAGTGAGAACAAACAGAGTTTATTCAACCGCTCCTCATAGCTAATGGTTGTAAATTGGGAGAGGGGAGTGTGTAGCAGGACCTGGGTGTCCTTGTGCACCAGACACAGAAGGTAAGCATGCAAGTGCAGCAGGTGGTAAAGAAAGCTAATGGTATGTTGGCCATCATTGCAAGTAATTTCGAGTACAGAAACAGAGATGTGTTGCTGCAATTATACCTTGGTGAGGCCACACCTGGAGTATTGAGTGCAGCTTTGGTCTCCTTTTCTGAGGAAGGATGTTCTTGCTCTCGAGGGAGAGCAGCAAAGGTTTACCAGATTGATTCCAGGGATGGTGGGACTGTCATACGAGCAGAGTGTGACTAGGTTAGGATTGTTCTCGCTGGGGTTCAGAAGAATGAGGGGGGAATCTCAGAGACATATAAAATTCTAACAGGACTAGACAGGGTAGACGCAAGGAAGATGTTACCAATGATGGGTGTGTCCAGAACCAGGGATCACAGTCTGAGGATTCAGGGTAAACCATTTCGGACAGAGATGAGGAGACATTTCTTTACCCAAAGAGTGGTGAGCCTGTGGAATTCATTGCCACAGGAAGTAGTTGATGCTAAAACATTGAATATGTTCAAGAGGCTGCTAGATATAGCACTTGGAGAGAATGGGATCAAAGGCTATGGGAAGAAAGTAGGATTAGGCTATTGAGGTGGATGATCAGCCATGATCGTGATAAATGGCGGAGCAGGCTCGAAGGGCCTAAAGGCCTATCTTCTTTGTGTCTATGTAACAAAAAAACAAGTTTTTCACAGTACAATACAAGCAGTGCAGTTCTCCTCAATCAAAATTTAAGGTCCTCCTTCTCCTGACAGTCCATTCTCCTTCATGAAGTCCACTGCCTCCTCTGCCGAGCCAAAGTACAGCTCCCGGCCCCCATAAGTCACCCATAGGCGAGCCGGGTACAGTAGACCAAACTTAACGCCTTTCTTGTACAGGGCCGACTTGACCCTATTAAAGCTCGTCCTCTTCGCGAGCACAGCCCCCAGGTCCTTGTACACCCAAATCTCGACGCCTTCCCAGGTGCATCGCTTGGTTTGCCTGGTCCACCTCATGATACGTTCCTTATCCAGGAACCGATGTAATCTTACCACCATCGCCCTCGGCGGCTCCCCCCCCCCCCCCCCCGGGGCTTGCGCGTCAGTGCCCTGTGGGCCCGATCCACCTCCAATGGCCGATCAAACGCACCTTCCCCAAGCAGCTTCTCCAGCATCTTCCCAACATATGCACTCGCATCCGATCCTTCGATTCCCTCCGGCAACCCACAATCCGGATGTTCTGCCGACGAGATCAGTTCTCCAGGTCTTCCACTTACTCCAGCTGTCGCTTCTGCTGGTCTTGCATCAGTCCCATCTCTGCTGCCATCGAGGTGAACTGCTCCCCTGCCAGCCCCTCCAATCTCTGGATCGCCTGTCCCTGGGCTGCCAGTCTTGTCTCCATGTGGTCAACCACCGCCTTGACAGAGTCCACCGCCTGGGCCAGCTCCTCCAAACTTTCCTTCCGCTGTTGGGTGAACTTCTCATTAAGGAAGCTCACCAACTGGTTCATTGGGCACTGAACCAGCAGGGCCGGCCTCTGCCCATCCGCCATCTCTGCGTGCGTTGACCACTCCTCACTCACCACAACCAACTGGTTCGCTTTTTTCCAGGCACTTCCGGACCCCAGCTCCATAAACTAGGGGTCACTCTCTTCTCCTGTACCTTTTCCCTCCAAAATTCCTGCTACAAACCGGCATAAAGGCCACAAAAGGACCACCATGAGCGGGAGCTGCCAAATATGCGACCACTCACTCCATGGCCATCACCGGACATGCCAGCCTGAGAAATTAACAAGCAATGAGCACAGATTTAAAGTAGTTGGTGGAAGGATTAAAGAATAGGTTGAAGAGTAATATTTTCACCTTGAATGTGGTTGGTGGTTGGAACTCACTGTCTAAAAGGATAGTCGAGTCAGAAAACACTTGAATGTGCACTTGAGCTGGCATAACCTGCAGGTCTAAGGACCACAAATTGGAAGGTGCAATAGCTATTTTCGAACATGATGGATCAAATGGCCTTCCCGAGTGCTGTAAATCTGCGTGTTTCTATCTTAGTTTCTTTGTCTTGCTTCTCCAAGGACAAAGAATTAGTTTGGCTTCTTGATATTTGGTACTTGATAGAAATTAATTATGCCATAAACATAAATCCCCAGATTTCTGTGAACAAATTAAGTGCAGTCATAAAGTCGATCTGGTTATTAGTGATTTTTAGATTAATTTTACAGCCTATCTTCACAGATCAAATCTAATAACTAAGTATTATTGTGACTAATGATGGGAGGTATTCATAATCAATAAACAGATTCCAGCGACTAAAGGTTGAAGATAAATGCAGCATTACATTTCATTTCTGTTCACAAACGGCCAATCTAAATATCCTGGCCACAGAAGGAAAAAAGCCAGGAGCACAGCCTATCTGTCCTCAGCTGAATAAACCTCCACTCTATTGTTTCACATTAGAGATTCTTTCAAAAATTATTTCACAGGATGTGGACGTCGCTGGCTCAGCCAGCATATATTGCCCATTGCCAATTGCCCCCCCCCCCCCCCCCGGAGGTGGTGACGGTGACATCTGAGAGATATTTTGGGGGAACATACATGGGACAATACAAAATCAACTGAAGGGCCAATTAATTCTGGTATATCTTGCCAACTTGATCTGCCTGAAATCCAAGTGGTTTCAGATAGTGATGTGATCTTCAAGGTGACCCATCATGGCAAAGTTGGCCTCTAAGTCAGTGCGGCTAGCATTCTACACTACTTTCTGCCTTTGGGGGTCCACGTGCATGAGCAAACATCCAAGACATACACATGTAGGCCTGTTGCCACAGAAAGAGGAGCTTTGGAATAAGAATAGAAATGTTTTGGAGTAAATTGCCAACCTTTATGGTTAGCGAGTTGATGAGCATTTATGACTGAGGAAATCAGCATGCAGTTTCAAAATCAGATGTTTCAACTAAGGTTGAACTGCCAGTGTAAACCTGTGAAAGGCTCTTGGAGATTTGTATTTAGAAATTTGCTCCTCCCAAGCTAACATTTTCACACAATATGCAGTGAATATGCACACAAAATAGCTCATTAACTGTACTGAATGGTTGAGGGAATCGTCAGACCCACAACACAAAGACCTTTTCACCATTTCAAAACACACAATAGGCAATCAATGTGTTGAGTCCTTATACCATCCCTGACTCATGGCATTAAAATCTTTCTTTCTACCAACTGCAACTGTGTGGGGTCCCACTTCCAAGTTCCTTTGTGGATATGGCTACATGACATGAAACTGCCACAGGTTTGAGGACAATAGGTCCAAAGATCATAAGACATAGGAGCAGAATTAGGGTGTTTGGCCCATCTTGCCCGCTCCACCATTCGATCATGGCTGATATATTTCTCATCCCCATTCTCCTGCCTATTCCACATAACCCCTGATCCCCTTACTAAATCAAGAACCTATCCATCTCAGTCTTAAAGACACTGTGACTTGGCCTCCACAGCCTTCTGCTACAATGAGTTCCACAGATTCACCACACTCTGGCTGAAGAAATTCCTCCTCATCTCTGTTTTAAAGGATTGTTCCTTCAGTATGAGGCTGTCCCCTTGGGTTCTAGTTTTTCCTACGAGTGGAAACACCTTCTCCACGTCCACTATCTAGGCCTCTCATATTCTGTAACTTTCAATAAGATCCTGCCTCATCCTTCTAAACTCCATCAAATGCAAATCAGGGTCCACAGCTGCTCCATGACAAGCCCTTCATTTCGGAGATCATTCTTGTGAACCCCCTCTGGACCCCTCCAAGGCCAAACAGATGCTAAAATTTGAATTCAATAAAAATCTGGAAATGTGCTTCAGATTTCCGAAGCCTTTCCCCGTTTAGAAAATGCTTCTATTCTTCTTACCAAAGTGCATAACTTCATACTTTTCCACATTGTATTCTATCTGCCACTTCTTTACCCATTCTTCTAGCCTGTCCAGGTCCGTCTGCAGCCTCTCCTGCTTCCTCAATACCACCTGTACATAGAACAATACAGCGCAGTACAGGCCCTTCGGCCCTCGATGTTGCGCCGACCTGTGAAACCACTCTAAAGCCCATCTACACTATTCCCTTATCGTCCATATGTCTAGCCAATGACCATTTGAATGCCCTTAGTGTTGGCGAGTCCACTACTGTTGCAGGCAGGGCATTCCACACCCTTACTACTCTGAGTAAAGAACCTACCTCTGACATCTGTCCTATATCTATCTCCCCTCAATTTAAAGCTATGTCCCCTCGTGCTAGACATCACCATCCGAGGAAAAAGGCTCACTGTCCACCCTATCCAATCCTCTGATCATCTTGTATGCCTCAATTAAGTCACCTCTTATCCTTCTTCTCTCCAACGAAAACAGCCTCAAGTCCCTCAGCCTTTCCTCAGAAGATCTTCCCTCCATACCAGGCAACATTCTGGTAAATCTCCTCTGCACCCTTTCCAATGCTTCCACATCCTTCCTATAATGCGGCGACCAGAATTGCACGCAATACTCCAAATGAATACATATCTTTGTATCATCTGCAAACTTAGCAACAATGACCTCGGTTTCTTCTTCCAGATCGTTAGTGTAGATAGTGAATAATTGTAGTCCCAACACTGACCCCTGCGGAACACCACTAGTCACTAGCCGCCATCCTAAAAAAGACTTCCCACTCTCTGCCTTCAGTCAGCCAATGCTCTACCAATGCCAGTACCTTGCTCCTAACACCATGGGCTCTTTATCTTATTTAGCAGCCTCCTGCATGGCACCTGTAAAAGGCTTTCTGGAAATCCCAACAGATCACATCAACTCACTCTCCTTTGTCTATCTTCCTCATTACCTCCTCAAAGAATTCGAACAGATTTGTCAGGCATGACCTCCCATTGATGAGGTCCAAAATCAAAGCCGGAGGTTTACTAGAGTCAGGTGATACTGAAGAGCTGGAAACAGGTGGTCTTAGTGATGGTGTGCATTCGTTGTTAGATGCTCACCTTGGTGTCAAAAATGACACAAAGGTTGCAAAGAGTCTGATTCAGCCTCAGTTACAAAGCAAAAGGGTGGAATCAAAATAAGAACAGAAAAGCAGGTCTGGCAGCATATCTGGGAAGAGAACATGGAGGGTAACACTTCGATTCCAATGCAAGATCAATGACCTGAAACATTAACTGTTTCTCCCTCTGCAGTTGTTGCCAAACCAGCATTTTGTTTATATTTCAGATTTTCAGCATTTCACACTGGAGAGTAAAAGTCAGTGGGGAGGGAGCAAACTTTGTGGTGGGGACCGCAGACATTGGCTTGATTGGAGTAAATTTCTGCTAAGCTGTACTGGACATCAGAAACACAGCCTGTGGCCGTTTGAATAGTTTTAACAGTTTAGTCCAACAGCTTAGTTCAGAGTTAAGCTAAATATGTAGCACGGCACAGTGTTGATTTTGGAGCCCGTCTGCCCTTACAATTCTAAAGAACTTTGAATCTGCTCTGGTTAAGACACAAGGCTGGGGAACACATCAGTTCCATAACCCACACAGAACTGGCTTCAAAGGTTAGATCTACTTAACATATCGATACCATGTTACTCAACGATTTTTCTATTTTTCTAAAAGGTATTTGGAGTTAAATCACTTCAAAGTTCCGCAAGTGGAATATTCGGAAAAGACGAGGATCCAGAGTGTGTGCGCAAGTTCAAGGAACCTGAAGAGACGATGCATCACTGCATGTGTCAAGGTGTTATTTACAGCTTTGTTTTTGCATCTGGTATAGCTGGCAGCCTTTCCGATATCTCATGATATCCTGATTGGTGTTACACAGAAGGTTGAAATAGCTAATTAGAGAATCAGGCACAATCCAAATGATCAGCTACTAAGCAGGAGATGTATTTTATGGCTCAGTATAGCTTCCGCAAACTGCCGAGACCCTTTAGGATAAATTTCAAAAGTTTCTCCATGTTCCAAATGATAATTACTGACTGGATGCTGAGGGTATTAGAAACAGAGTTTCAAAGGTCGCTGAACCGAAGGTAGAAAGGAGATGGTAATTAGCTGATCCACCTGCCCAGTTACCTGCATGAAATGTTGCAGACAAACTCTGACATCAACCCTACCCCTGCACAGCCCTTCCACCACCGCCACCACCCCGCCTGCACAGCGCCCCCCCCCCCCCCCACCACCACCACAATCCCCCCTGCACAGCCCTCCCCCCCATGACAATACCCCTGCACAGCCCTCCCCCCCCCCATGACAATACCCCTGCACAGCCCTCCCCCACCACCACCACACCCCCTGCACAGCCCCCCCCCCCCCCGCCGCAGCTGTGAAGCAATAGTGCTAACCATTGTGCTACCATGCCTAACCTAGAGCCAACGCCTTCCAATATTTCCTCCTTTGCAACTGCATCCATTTCTGTGTGCCTACATTTGTGAAACGCCACAGGTGGGTTTTCTACGATAAGGCATTACGTAAATGCAAATTGCTGAAAAACAGGAAATAGAATAAGAACAGTTGACACTGGAAAAGCTCAGCAGGTCTGCCAACATCCATTCGGAGAGAACAGAAAAGCAGGTCTGGCAGCATATCTGGGAAGAGAACATGGAGGGTAACACTTCGATTCCAATGCAAGATCAATGACCTGAAACATTAACTGTTTCTCCCTCTGCAGTTGTTGCCAGTTAATGTTTTGAGTTGAAGGGCGCGATCTACCAGCCGTATCCCACTGGAATCTGAGCGCGACACGGCCAGTAGATGCAGGGAGTGGCCTCCCCTGGCCTGGGCTTTCCGACAGCCGTTACGCCTCGAGAGATCTAACCAGATCTCACGAGGCGTCTTAATCTGGGTCCAAGGATCAGGGTCTGAGGGGACCATGCCCATGAAAGGAGGGATTGGGGGTGGGGTGTGTTGGTATGAAGGTTTGGCGTTAAGGGCAGGTATAAATGGGCCTACGGAAGGTTTTTGTGGGGGGGGGGGGGGGGCTGTGAAGGGTGGAGGCCTTGAAAGAGGGTGTGGGAAGGCCTGAAAAGTGAGGGGGGCCTCAGCAACCCCACAGTGGGTGTCTTCACTTGGGGGTGGGTTGGGGGTAGTGCCCATGTGACAGGGGGGTGACGTGCCTGTTTGGGGGGGGGGGGGGGGTGTGAGGGACCCTCAAACTCACTTACAGATGGGGGCAACCTTTCCAAAATGGTTGCCCGATTTCCAAGGAGCCAGTCTGGCCAGCTGGTTCAGCTTCCCAGTGATGGAACAAATTCTAAGTATGGGCTAGCCCGGAGAGGAACTCCCCAGGGCCGAAAACGTGACTGTGTGGTTAGATAGCGGTGGGAAACTCGCCGACAGAACCGGCAAGAAACCCCCAGCCAACCCGATTGAAATGACACTTGGAAACTTTTCCGTTAGATCGCGACCATAGAATGTAGAAACTGGAAAAGTAGCAAGTTTAGGAACAAAAGGCCGATGGCCTGGTGTGAGAGTGTGTTTTACATGGAGGTAATACATGTATGGAATATTAAAAATGAGGGGGTTAAATAGAATAAGCACACTGGTAAAAGAACGGCATCTTACACTAAATGCAAAATTCAATTTTCAAATGCAACAGTTCAGGGTCAATTCTGTAGCTACTGCTTTGCAGAACTAGTGTTTCAGCAGCAGCAGAAACAAGAAAACAATCAGTTCAGGGAGCCAGGGCTCTCCATGAAGCTGCCAGCATTCTTAACATTAAGTGTTCAGAGGAAAAAAAAACATGCATATTGATGCTCAACTTTATTGAGCACATCACTTCATAAAAATGTCCTTGTGCCTAAACTTATTTGTTTTGCATTATTGTCCATTCCATCTCGCAAATTAGATTGTTCAGTTGCCGTGTAAATTAAAATGTTAATTTTCCTAATTTATTGACAAAGCTGCGTACCATTAGAGACTGAGGAGCCACATAATTGCAAATTTGTTAAAAAATTTATGAGCATCACTTTTATTGTGAAGGCAAAGTTGTTTCATAACACTATTTTGATTTGCTGTGTATGCTTGAGAATTGTAAATAAAAATCCCCTGCAGTGCTCGCTATGACCATCACTGTCACATTGCACCCATCATTCTCAGACAGCTCATCACTCAACCTCAAGTCTTTTGCCTATTCAAAAGGGCACTTTCTTCAAAATAAGGTTCGCAAGAATAATTTGTTAAATTAATCAATCCATCTTAAAGATTTTCTATTGCTTGTAAACTGAAGTATTCCATAGTCTATACAGTTTGTGTAAAGTTATTTTTCTCCATGTTAGCATATGCAAGAATGTATTTAAAAATAGCCAGACGTCACAATACAGCAATAAAGGCATTCAGCCCACCATGCTTGTGTTCATGTTCACCCTCCCACCAAACAAATCTTTGCAATTTACCCATGCTTTTTCCTAAACCCGTTAATTGTTATTTTATACAGAATACAAATTAGCTCAATGCACAAGTTACTTAGAAATGCAAACTTAATTACTCCTGTCATCGGGGTAGTGTAACAAATTTGAATACGTGGACTACGACTGCTGAAGTAGTGGCCTCCAGTAGCGTAGGATACTTGCACTCAGGCTTTCAACAAACTCTTGGTGACTTATCAATAAACAATTTGTATCTTAGTATTTCAAAACTTTCATAATGGGTTGAAAGCTTCCTCATGGGCAACGGTACTTCAGTGGCTTTAGGAAATATGCACAGATTTTAGAGGTAATGCAGAAAAGATTTACAAGAATAGTTTCAATGATGGGAGACTCCAGTTACATCGACAGATTGAAAAAGCCAGGGCGGTCCCCTTCAATAAGGCCAAGAGATGTTCTGGAGGTGTTCAAAATCGTGAAGAACCTCGACAGAGTGGAGGGAGAGAAACTGTTCCCGTTGGCAGTATTCATGAATTGCAGAACATCAATTTAAGGTGATTGTCAAAAAAACCAAAGTTAACACACTGCAGTAAGTGGCAACGTGAATGCACTCGGTGTGTGGTGGAGGGACGTTCAATCGTGCCTTCCAAAGGGGACAAGCACCAGAAGAGAAAACATTTGCAGGGCAATGGGAAAGGACAGAGAGAATGGGATTAGTTAAAATGCTTTGGCAGGAAGCCAGCATCAACACAACAGGCTGAATGATTTTCTTTTGAGCTGTAACCATTCAAAACAAAAAGGGAAATAACTCAACACCAAAGCAAGTTATGGCACAGGCAGCCATTTGGCCAATCCTATCTGTGCCAGAAATCCAAAGGCAATCCCTCATGGTCCAGTAACTTTCTCTAATTCAAAGGTTTACCTGCATCTTAGGAGTCCTCTGCTTCAAACTATTTATAAAAACATGCTCCAGTAAGGCTCTGTGTAAAATAACTTCTCTTAACCCATCCTTCAACTGAACCATACTAAACAGACTGATTTAATAAATGTGAAGAGTGCCAGGGAGGCCCGGCCAACCACGCCCACATCTTCTGGGCTTGCCCCAGACTTGTCAGGTTCTGGACTGCCTTCTTCGAGCCAATGTCCCAAGGTTGTGGGGGTGAGGGTGGAGACCTGCCCGAGAGTGGCAGTCTTCCAGGTATCTGACCAGCCATAACTTCATATGGGGAAGAGGGCTGATTGCCTTGCTTCCTTAATCGCACTCCGTAGTGAGGGGGAGGGGGGGGGGGGGCGGAAGCATGAGGAGGAGGTGACAGAGCCCTCCCCCAGCGAAGCCATAGGGCTGACAGCAAAAATCACAGAAAATAGGAAAGAATATAACCATACAACACCCTTGGGCGAAAGATGGGGCCAGGATGGAGCCCAACTATCAACAGGGGAGGAGGGGGAAGGGGAGCAAGGAAAGGGGGAAGGCTGATAAAAGGGGCACATGTAAAATTGTCTTTAGAAACATGTTATTCTCCAAACATTGTGTGTTTTATATGTTTAATTGTTAAACGGTTAGAATTGGAAAACTCCAATACAAATATTTTTAAGAAAGACTCATACATTCAAACGTCACTCATTCCTCAGCTAAGTCTTTCTTCATTCTCACAGTTTAAAGCTGGATTAAATTTCTCTCAGCCTGCTTTGATCCAGCAGAATCTGAAGTATATCCTAACTATAGGATAAAACACACTCTTTCCTGGAAAACCTGCACTATATGCATTCTATGGCTTTAATGTCCTTTCTGTAATGATGTGCCCAAAGTGGACATATTAAAAACATAGAAAACAGGAGAGTAGGTTATTTGGCCCCTCGAGTCTACTCTGCCATTCAATAGGAACATGCCTGTTCCACTACTTAACACCATACTCCCGCTCTCGTCCCACACTTCTTTATGACTTTGAAGTCTAGAAATCAATGTCCCTCTAAAATATATTCAGTGACTTGGCCTCCACAGCCTTCTGTGGTAGAGAATTCCACAGGTTCATCATCCTCTCAGTGAAGACGTTCCTCTTCATCTCAGCCCTGGATATCCTGTATCCTGAGACTGTGACCCCTTGTTCTAGACACCTCCCCAGCCAGGGGAAGCATCATCTCTGCATCCAGTCTATCCAGCCAGGTCAGTATTTGATATGTTTCAATGAGGTCCCGTTTCATTATTTCCAGGAAATACAGACCTAGTCGACCCAATTTTTCTTCATGCAACAATTCTGCCATTCCAGAAATCAGATTGGTGAACCTTTGCTGCACTCTATATGGCCAGTATATCCTTGAAGTTTACACAATACTCCAGGTGTGGTCTCACCAAGGCCCTGTACAGCTGCAGTAAAGCATGCTTGCTCCTGTACTCAAATCTTCTTGCATTAAGGTCAACATACCATTTACCTGACCCAATGGAGGGGATGGTGGAGGTCATGCAGACTCTGAGGGAGTTTGGGGAGTTCTCGGGCTATAAGCTCAATGTAGGGAAGAGTGAGCTTTTTGTATTACAGGCAGGGGACCAAGAAAGAGGGATAGGAGACCTACCACTGAGGAGGGCGGTGGGGAGTTTTCGGTATCTGGGGATCCAGATAGCCAGGAGTTGGGAGGCCCTACATAAACTGAATCTGACGAGGTTGGTGGGCCAAATGGAGGAGGACTTCAAAAGATGGGACATGTTACCGCTCTCGCTGGCGGGTAGAGTGCAGTCAGTCAAAATGGTGGTCCTTCCGAGGTTTCTGTTTGTGTTTCAGTGCCTTCCCATCGTGATCACCAAGGGCTTTTTCAAGAGAGTAGGTAGGAGTATTATGGGGTTTGTGTGGGCGAATAAGACCCCAAGGGTAAGGAGAGGGTTCCTGGAACGCAGTAGGGACCGAGGAGGGTTGGCGCTGCCAAACCTAGGGAGCTACTACTGGGCAGCAAATGTGGCGATGATCCGCAAGTGGGTTATGGAGGGAGAGGGGGCGGCATGGAAGAGGATGGAGATGGCGTCCTGTAAAGGAACGAGCTTGGGGGCGTTGGTGGTTGCACCGAAGCCGTTCTCGCCATCAAAGTATACCACGAGCCCGGTGGTGGCGGCAACGTTAAGGATCTGGGGCCAGTGGAGACGGCACAGGGGTGCAGTGGGAGCCTCGGGGTGTGGTCCCCGATCAGGGGTAACCACCGGTTTGTCCCGGGGAAGATGGACGGGGGGTTCCAGGGCTGGCATCGGGCGGGGATTAGAAGAATGGGGGACCTGTTCATTGACAGGACATTTGCAAGCCTAGGGGCACTGGAGGAGAAGTTTCAGTTACCCCCGGGAAATGCATTTAGATATATGCAGGTGAGGGCTTTTGTGAGGCGACAGGTCAAGGAATTCCCGTTGCTCCCGGCACAAGAAATTCAAGACAGAGTGATCTCGGGTGTATGGGTCGGGGAGGGCAAGGTTTCGGCAATACACCAAGAGATGAAAGAAGAGGAGGAAGCGCTAGCAGAAGAGTTTAAGGGTAAATGGGAGGAGGAGCTGGGCGAGGAGATCGAGGAAGGTTTGTGGGCTGATGCCCTGGGTAGGGTTAATTCCTCCTCCTCATGTGCCAGGCTCAGCCTGATACAATTTAAGGTGGTTCACAGAGCTTGACGGGGGCGAGGTTGAGTAGGTTCTTTGGGGTAGAGGACAGATGTGGAAGGTGCTCAGGGAGCCCGGCAAACCATGCCCATATGTTTTGGTCATGCCCGGCACTGGAGGGGTTCTGGAGAGGAGTGGTGGGAGCAATATCTCAGGTGGTGAAAGTCCGGGTCAAGCCAAGCTGGGGGCTAGCAATATTTGGAGTAGTGGACGAGCCGGGAGTGCAGGAGGCGAAAGAGGCCGGCATTCTGGCCTTTGCGTCCCTAGTAGCCCGGCGAAGGATCTTGCTAATGTGGAAGGAGGCGAAGCCCCCTAGCCTGGAGGCCTGGATAAACGACATGGCTGGGTTCATAAAGCTGGAGAGGATTAAGTTTGCCTTGAGAGGGTCTGCGCAGGGGCTCTACAGGTGGTGGCAACCGTTCCTAGACTATCTCGCGGAGCGTTAGAGGAAGATCGGTCAGCAGCAGCAGCAACCCTGGGGGGGGAAATGGGGGACTGCTTGGGGGGATGGATGAGCAGGAGATAACATGAAGGGCGAGGGAAACTGGCACGTACGGGAGAGAGCCAGTGTATAAAGCTATGTAAATATACCATTTTGCCATGTATATATCTTGCTCAGTGCGATTTCGTGTTATTTTGTTACGGGGGGGGGGGGGGGGGGGGGGTATTGTTTGTAAGGGGAAAAAATTGTGTTGGTAAAAAACTTTAATAAATATATTTTTTCTAAAAACATACCATTTACCTTCCTAATTGGTTGCTGCATTTGCATGCTGGTTTTCAGTGACTGTGTACAAGGACAACCAGGGCCCTTTGTACATCCACATTTCCCAATGTATTACCATTTAAATAATACCCTGCCACTCTGTATTAGCTACCAAAGTGGATAGCTTCAGACTTAACCATGTAATACTGCATTTGCCATGTATTTGCCCACTCATTCAACTTGTCTAAATCACCTTAAAGTCTCTTTACATCCTCCTCATCACTCACATTCCCAACCATTTTTGTCATCAGCAAACTTTGAAATATTACATTTGCTTCACTCATCTAAATCATTGATATATAATGTGGAACCCCAAGCACTGATTGTTGTGGTACACCACTAGTCACCACCTGCCATTCTGAAACAGATCAGTTTATTCCTACTGTTTCCTGTCTGTTAGCCAATTCTCATTACCTCCAATCCCATGTGGTTTTATTCTCCTTACTAAACTGTAGGTGGGACTTTATTAAAAACCTTCCGAAAATCCAAATAGACCACATCCACTGGTTCTCCCTCATCTATTCTACTACTTATGCCCTCAAAAAACACAAGGAGGTTTGTCAAGCATGATTTTCCTTTCTAAATCCATGTTACTTTTGTCTAATCCTGTTCATATTTTTCAAGCGTCCCAACATCACATCCATTATAGTCTTGTCACCGTCCAATCTGCTGGGACAGTTCCAGAATCTATAGAATTTTGGAAAATGACAACTAATGTACCCACCATTTCCATGGCCACTTCTTTTCGTACCTTGGGCTGTAGATCCACCATTTACAATCCACTTCCTTTAGTGCCCTGGGCTGTAGATTATCAGCCCCTGGGGATTTATCGGATTTCAGTCCCATTAGATTCTCCAGCACTTTGTTTTTATTAATTCTAATTTCCTTTAATTCCTCTTTCTCAATAGACCCTTGGTTCCCAAGCATTTCTGAGAAGTATTTGTGTCTTCCTCTATGAAGCCTGAATTAAAGTAGTTGTTAAAGTAATTGCTCTACCGTGCCCTTGTTCTCTATTATAAATTCTCCTGTTTTACACTACGAGGGACCTACATTTGACTTCACTAATCTTTATTTATTTATAGAAGCTTTTATTGTCTGCTTTTATGTTCCTTGCAAGTTTATTCTCATACTCTATTTTTCCCTCTTGGTCCTCCTATGCTGAATTCTAAACTTCTCCAAATCCTTCGGCTTGTCACTTTTTCCAGCAGCTTTGTAGGACTCCTCTTTAGATCTAACACTACCCTTCATTTCTTTTGTTAGCCAGTTTTTCCTGTGTTTTTTTCACCAGAAAGGAAGGTACAACTGTTGCAATGCATGCATTTGTTCCTTAAATATTAGCCATTGCCTATAGAGTGTCATGTCTTTCAATGAAGTTCCCCAATCTATATCTTAGTCAACTCGCACCTCATACATTTGTTTCCCGTATACAGATTTAGGACCCCGGTTTCAGATTGGATTACTTCACTTAACTACAGTCTACTTGTGCCTTGTTCAAAAATAAAAGCAGCATGATACATCTGGAGTATCATCTAAGCAGCTGCTTAAACAAGAATGTAAACCGAAGGAAACCAATACAAGAAACATCTTAGAATGGATCAGCTCTTCTGTGCCCCAAATTTTCCATGTGTAAATGGAAACATCCTGGTACATAACCATCAACTAGGAGATGAATAAAGACCAGAAAGTATAACTAATACATGAATATTATTGCAGTAAAATATTAAAAACAAAGTCCATTTACGACAAATACGTCAAGAGATCTTCAATCATTTATCAGACCATCAATAATTCCCCCCCCCCCCCCCCCTCTCCCCCCAAGAGTATAGAACAGTCACTATATTCTCCTGAAGTTTTGGTTGCTGTTACCTTGGCATCCAGTCGCCTCTTCAGTAATGTCTCTTAGCAGTATGTTAGTGAAAGAATATCATTCAATCAATATTTAAACTGTGGAATCAGACACATTGCCTCCAATTTATCAACCCATTCTCCTAATGTGGTTGCCAATCTTCTGCCTTTAGTGACACGTCACTTTCCTTTGAAAAATATAGCAACCTACTGGTACTTCAGTAAGTGAACTTCAGCTATAGGTCTGGAATATTGGTCTGACCAGGTACAATCTATCAATCCAGAGTGCAACTCATGATAGCTGTGTCAGTTCAAGTACCCAGTAAGGTCTGACTGCATGGCATGGCCACACACTGGTGCAAAGAGTTGTAAATCATAACGCACCGGACATTTCTTATCCAGCTGTTTATCACCGCATCAAACTGAGTATTAAATGTAATATACTTTACCCAACCAGGATAATGGAAATTGTTCCCTCTCTTCAGCTACTGTCCCCTCCCTTTTCAAAATAGCTGTCATCACCTTCTCCTCCAAAGATCCACCCTGGGCCTCTTCCTGGCATATGATCCTACCTCTCAAGTCCCAGGACCTCACAAATCTGTGCTCATCTTTTCTGCAACTTCATTCTTGAATCACTTCATTCAGGTTTTTGTCATTGGTACAGTCCCAAACTGGCTGTAACCAAAGTCATAAGTGAGACTGCTGACAATGTAATTTTCCTCCATGCTGTGCAGCCATTGAAATGGATGACCACACAATTTGCACTGGCTTTTGTGCATTTTCCCCGCTCGTTAAATTTTTATTTATTTAAAAAAAAATTAATTTACAGGATGTGGGCGTCGCTGGTTAGGTCAGCATTTATTGCCCATCCCCAGTTGCCCTTCAGAAGGTGGGGGCGAGTTGCCTTGAACTGCTACAGTCCTTAAGGTGTAAGTACACCTACTAAGCTGTTAGAGAGGGAGTTCAACTATGTTGCCCAAGCGACAGTGAAGCAACGGTGATATATTTTCAAGTCAGGGTGGTGAGGACTTGGAGAGGAACCTCCAGGTGGAGGGGTTACCAAGTATTTGCTGCTCTTGTCCTTCTGGATGGTAGTGGTCATGTGTTTGGAAGGTGTTATCTAAGGAAACTTGGTGAGTTACTGCAGTGTATCTTGTAGATGGTACACACGGCTGCCACTGTTAGCCGATGGTAGAGGGTTTGAACATTTGTGGAAGGGGAGCAATCAAGTGGGCTGCTTTGCCCTGGATGGTGTCAAAGTTCCGAGTGCTCTTGTCTGCACTCATCCAGGCAAGTGGAAAGTATCCATCACACTCCTGACTTGTGCCTTGTAGATGATGGACAGGCTTTTATTTGGGGGGGGGTTAAAGAGGCAAATTACTCGCCACAGGATTCCTAGCCTTTGGCCTGCTGTGGTAGCCACAGTATTCATAGAATCATAGAATCCCTACAGTGCAGGGGGCCATTTGGTCCATCGAGTCTGCACCGATCCTCTGACAGAGCACCCTAGCCAGGCCCACTCGCCCATCCTATCCCCTGCAACCCGTAACCCCATCCCTGGACACTAATGCGCAATTTAGCAAGGACAACCCACCTAACCTGCATATCTTTGGAATGTGGGAGGAAACCGGAGCACCCGGAGGAAACCCACGCAGACACGGGGAGAAAGTGCAAACTCCACATACACAGTCACCCTAGGCCGGAATTGAACGCAGGTCTCTGCCGCTTTGAGGCAGCAGTGCTAACCACTGTGCCACCCCAGTATTAATATGGCTCGTTCAGTTCAGTTTCCGATCAATGGTAACCCCCAGGACTGTTGTGGGAGATACAGCAATGGTAATGTCGTTGAATGTCAACGGGTGATGGTTAGATCCTCTCGTAGGAGATGGTCATTGCCTGGCACTTGTGGCATGAATGTAACTTGCCACTTGTCCAGGTCTTGCTGCATTTGGACATGGACTGCTTCATTATCAGAGTCGCAAATGGTGCTGAACATGTTTGCAGAAGACTGCACTATCCCCACTTCTGACCTTATGATGGAAGGGAAATCTGATGAAGCAGCTGACGATGGTTGGGCCTAGGACACTACCCTGGGGAACTCCTGCAGTGATGTCCTTGAGCTGAATGATTGACCGCCAACTACCATAACCATCTTCCTTAGTGCGAGGTCGGACTCCAACCAAGGAGAGCTGTCCCCCCTGATCCCCATCGACTCCAATTTAGCTAGGGCTCCTTGATGCCATACTCAGTCAAATGCTGCCTTGATGTCAAGGACAGTGAGACAGGACAATCCCAGGAATGTTCATAGTGGTTTCTGGTATTATATGCAAGGTATGATTCTGAGAGTATGTCTATGCCAGGCTGTTGCTTAACTAGTCTGAGAGACATCTCTCCCAACTTTGGCACAAGCCCCCAGATGTTAGGAAGGAGGGCCTTGCAGGGTCGGCAGGGCTGGGCTTGCCACTGTAGTTTCCGGTGTCTTGTTAAATGTTGGGTAGTCCGTCTGGTTTCATTCCTTTTTTGTGTTTTCGTAGCGGTTGAATACAACTAAGTGGGTATTAAGAGTCAATCTCATTTCTGTGCGTGTGGAGTCACATGTAGGCCAGGTAAGGATCGCAGGTTTCCTTCCCCAAAACGACATTAGTGAACCAGCTGAGTTTTTACGACAATCGACAATGGTTTGATTCCAGATATTTTATTGAGTTTAAATTCCATCACCTGCCGTGGTGGGATTCAAACCCAGATCTCCAGACATTATCCTGGGTCTCTGAATTACTAGTCCAACACCAATACCCTCCCGTCTCCCTTGTCATCCCATATGTGGCTGTGCTTTCAGTGGTCCAGGCAAGTTCTGGAATTTCCAGTCTCTGCCACCTTCGTCTCCTCCATTAGGGCCCTTCTTAAAACTTGGCTCTTTGACAAAGCCTTTAGCCACCCTGATATTTCCTTCTTTGGCTTGGCATCGATTTATTTCCAACGACACCTCTGAATAATCTTCACTGTTTAAATGCACTTATATTTATCTCAAAGCATAGTGTGTACATAATACCTAATCACGCCCTATCAAATCAATGCCCATTCCTTGTGGTCCTGAAACTGCCAAGCATAATCCAAACCCCCAAAGCAGCATGCCACAATACAATCCTCTGCACAGTCAAATGTACTAACACTGGTGAACCAGCTGAGTGGCTGCAAAAGTGTAAAGGTCAAAACTAGTGACTTCTGAACATTTTCACGAAGCACAGATTTTTTTCTATGTCTGAGGACATTTTAATTCAATGATCAGAGCGCTTGGGAGACATGTCTAGTCTTTATCAAGGGAACGCTGCTTTCCAAATGTCTTCAGATGACAGGTCCTGTCTTTCTCGTCAAGAACTGTTCATCCAGTAACATTTACTGGGAATAGACTGTACCATACAAATACGTCAGTTTACAGATGGGCAGAACCAAACACCCATGGCTCAAAGAATAGGCAACATGACACAGTAGGAAACATTTATTTAATGCCTGCAAATACTGGAAATTAACAGTCAGACTGGACTGAAACATCCCCATCCCTGCTGTAACTCCAATTGCTCTCTAGTAATGCATGTTAAACTAAAGTTAGTTTGGGGGGGGGGGGGGGGGGGGGGGGAAAGAGAGAGAGAAAAAGAGGAGAGAGAGAGCCATTTGAGAACAAGCATTCTTTTTTATTCTTCATTCAAATGGATGCAGGTTTGGCTGACTAGGGCAGCAATTATTGCCTTCCCTAATTGACCTTGTGAAGGTGGTGAGCTGCCTTCTTGAACTGCTGCTGTCCATGCCATGTAGGTGCAGCCACAGTGCTGTTAAAAAGGGGGTGCCATCATTTTGGCTCTGCGACAGTGAAGGAATGGCGAAATATTTCCAAGTCAGGATGGAGAGCGACTTGGATGGGAAACGTCCCGGTGGTGGGGCTCCCAGGTATCTACGGCCCTTGTCCTTCCTGGTGGTCAAGGTCATGGGTTTCAAAGGTGCTGTCAAAAGGTACCTTGGTAAGTTACTGCAGTGCATCGTGTAGATGGTACACACTGCTGCCACTGTGCGTCGGTGGGGGAGGGATTAAATTCTTGTGGGAGGGGTGCGTTGTCCTAGATGGTGTCAAGCTTCTTGGGTGTTGTTGGAGCTGCACTCATCCAGGTAAGCGGAAGGTATTCTATCACACTCCTGACCTGTGCCTTGCAGATGGTGAATAGTTTTTAGGGAATCAGGAGATAAGTTACTCACCACAAAAATTCCCAACTGACCTACAATTGTAGCCACAGTATTCTCATGACTAGCAGAGTTAAGTTTCTGGTCAGTGCTTACCCCCATGATGTTGGTAATGGGGATTTAGCAATGATAATGCCATTGAATGTCATGAAGCAATGGTTAGATTCCCTCTTGCTGGAGATGGTCATTGAGACTTGCTACTCGAACATCCCAACTTCTAACCTTATGATGGAAGGAAGATAATTGATGAAGCAGTTGAAGATAGTTAGACCTAGGACACTATCCCGAGGAACTTCTGCAGTGATATGCGAGAGCGGAGTTGATAGGCTTCCAAACAAAACAACCATCTTCCTTTGTGCCAGCGGAGAGTCTCCCCCCCACCCACGATTCCCATTGGCTCCAGTATTGCAAGAGTTCCTTGATGGTACACATGGTCAAATATTGCCTTGATGTCAAGGGCACTCATCTCCCCTCACATTGTCCTTGTTTGAACCAAGACTGTAATCAGGTGACCAGGCGAGAAGTGACCCTGGCAGATCCCAAGCTGTACGTCAGTGAGCAAGGTATTGCTCAGCAAGTGCCACTTGATAGCACTTTTCATGACCCCTTCCATACAGGCTAATGGGGGCAATAATTTACCAGGATAGATTTGTCCAGCTCTGTACACACAGGACATAACAAGGCAGACACCATTGTTGCAGCTGTAATGGAAAGTTTGGCTAGGGGTCCGACAAGTCCTGCAGCATAAGCATTCAGTACTATTGCCGGAATACTGTCCGGGTCGATGGCATTGTAGTATCCAATGCCACCAGCCATTTCTTGACATCACATGGGGTGCCTAGAATTGGCTGAAGACCGGCATCTTTGATGTTGGGGGCCTCTGGAGGAGACCGAGATAGATCTTCCACTCGGCACTTCTGGCTGAAGATTATTGCGACTGCTTCAGGCTCGTCTTTTGCAGAGATGTGCTGGACCCCCATCATTGAGGATGGGGATATTTGTGGAACCTTCTGCTAGAGTGAGCTCTTTACTTGCCACGACCAACGATGGCTGGATGAGCAGGACTGCAGAGCTCAGATCTGCTCCTTTGGCAGTGGAATTACTTAACTGTCAATTTTTACTGCTCATGACGTTTGGCACACAAGTAGTACTATCCTGTAGCATCACCAGGGTGAAACCACATTTTTAGGTATGCCTAATGCTGCACTCTTCATTGAACCAGGGTTGATCCCCAGGTGTGGTGGTAATGGTAGAGAAGGGGATATGCTGGACCATGAGGTTACAGATTATGGTTGAGTACAATTTTGCTGCTGCAGATGGCCCACAGCACCTCATGGCTGTCCAGTCGGGTTGCTAGAACTGTTCAAAAATCAATCCCATTTGGCATGATGGTAGTGTCACACAACACGATGGATTGCACCCTCAATGTATCGACATGGTCATGGACAGATGCATCTGCGGCAGGCAGGATAGTGAGTACGAGGTCAAGTTTGTTTTTCCCTATTGTTGGTTCCCTCACCATCTACCACAGACTCAGTCTAGCAGCTATGTAGCTGTGTTTGTTGGTGATGGACATTTGAAGTACATTCTGCATCCTTGCCACCCTCAGTGCTTCCTCCAAGTGGTGTTCATCATAGAGAATAAAGAATCATCAGCTGTGGGCAAGGAGGGGGGAGGGAAGTACGTGGTTAACCTTGCCATGTTTGACCTGGTGTCGTGAGACTTCATGGGGTACGTATGGCAGCTCACTCTCACAGCACCACCACCTCTGCAATATTGGTCCTGCCGGTGGAACAGTACATACTCGGGGACGGTGGTCCCTGGGTCTTTAAGGTATGATTGTGAGTGTATGTCAGGCTGTTGCTTGGGTAGTCTGCGAGATTGTGTTCTCAATTTTGGCACAAGTACCCAGCGGTTACTGGACTTTGCAAGGTCGACCGGGTACCTTGTCGCTTCCTATTCCCAGAGAGCGGCCAGGTGGTCCATCAGGTTTGATACAACTTGGCCATTTCAGAGGAGAAGGCATGAAGAGTCAATCAGAAGGATTTTTCGTCAGTGGTTTCATGACCACCATTAGACTTTTAATTGCAGATTCTTCTTGAATTGAACCCAGGTTACCAGAGCAGAACCCTGGGTCTCTGAATTCCTAGATGTAATACCACAATGCCACCCCCTCCCTATATGAAAGAACCCAGAAGAGGGACGCAAAGAAAAAAACGGCAGTTGAGAGGAGGAAAGGAGAGTGAAGCGTAAAACTAAATGAAGGGAGCAGAAGACAGTCTGGGAGAGGGAGAGAGATTTGAGAAATAAAAGGATTGAAGGTTCGATGACACTGGCTGGTGAAGCTATTAGTTTACACCCAGTGTTCATGCTGTGCTGTTAATAACGTTGAAGGAATATGTAAATTTTCAACCGGATTCATGAAAATAACAGTTCATTTAAATCAATTTGTTTTAAAGAGAAATGGCCTGCTCTAGGCTGCAGAGTAATAGTTGAAAAATTGATAAAACCCCTGCTAAACCTTTCATTTTGATCATTCAAATGCCAAATTAAAGCAGTAGTTTCTAAAAACAAGTCATTGTACAGGTCACTAGAATCATAGAATGCTTACAGCTTGGAAACAGGGCACTTGGCCCATCATGTTTGCAGGGGCTGGTTTAGGGCTATACAGCTGGCTTGTAATGCAGAACAAGGCTAGCAGCACGGGTTCAATTCCTGTGACGGCCTCCCCGAACAGGCGTCGGAATGTGGCGACTAGGAGCTTTTCACAGTAACTTCATTGAAGCCTACTTGTGACAATAAGCCATTATTATTATTATTATTACCAGCCGAAAAAAAAGAGCCATCCAGTTCTTCAAACCCATATTCTACAGCTGAAGCAACGGTCTCTGGTGTATTCTCCAATCACGTTTGTTCTATGCCTCTCTTTTACTTCAAAACCCAAAATCTACCTCTCCCCACAGCAACTGCAGGTGACAGCCCTGGCTGTGTGCTGGTCACTACTGCATCTCCACCCCGATGTAGCCTTCCTCAACCATAACCAAGTGGAACACAAGTCTTCCCCACCCGACCTGCATACAGAACACCATCTTCCTATAAAAAGCAATAGTTTCTTAAATAAAATTCTTACCAATCCATCTCATCAGGGATGTGATGATTTGAAGGTATTTGGTCTTCTGAACATTGAAAAAGGTGAATGGTCCAAGAAGCAGAGAAAATACAGCCTGTAAAATAAAATAAAAAGTTACTTAGACATGTACAATTTTGGTCAGAAGTCTACAACATGGTTCTGCGATAAAGTGGCATGTGAAAGAGCAAAGTAGTGACACCAATTATTCAGTTTTTACAGGGATTACTTAAGCGATGGCAAACCAAGAGAATTAGGGAGAAAGGTGAAATAGAAAAATGGAAAAAATGACAGATGTCAGGTTGATAATACAAGAAAAAAAACGGACTGAAATTCAGGGAGGAAATGCAAAGGAAACTCGGGTGAAGGGATTTTTAAAAATATATATTTTGCGGGATGTGGATGTCACAGACTCAGCCATCATTTATTGTCCACCTTCAATTTCCCTCGAGGTGGTGCCAAGCCATTGAACCAGTGCAGTCCATCATAAACAGTGCTGTTCAGAAGGGAACTTCAGGATTTGGGAAAGACCGGAGAATGGAGTGAGACCACAATAAATCAACCATGATCTTAGTGAATGGCGAAGCAGGCTCAAATAATAAAATGGCCTACTCCTTCCCTCAAGCCCGATCTTCCTGCTCTGATCCAGTGACAGTGAAGTAACAATGAATCCAAGTCTTCTATTGGAATATAGATAGTGAAAGGATAGCAAGAGGATTGGTAGGGCCAATTAGGGACCAACAAGGTGAATTACACATGGACGAGGTATTAATTAAATACTTCATAGTGAAAGAAGATGTAGTTGAGATACTGGATGGTTAAAACTTGAGAGCTATGAGAAAGGCTGGCTGTACTTAAAGTGGATAAGCCATGAGCACCCGATGGAATGCATCCGATGTTCCAAGGGAAGAAGGGTGGAAATTTCAGCGGGACTGGTCATAATCCTCCAACCTTCCTTAGATACAGGGGTGGTGCCAGAGAACAGGTGACTTGCAGAAAAGAATGCAAGGATAAAGTTTGGCCAGTGCAGATTAACCTTGGTGGTAGGAAAACTTTCAGAAAGATAGACCTGGACAAAATTAGTCACTTGGACAGGTTTTTGGGGAGGTAACAGAGAGAGTTGATGAGGTGTACATGGACTTTTTTGCATTTGATCAAATTCCACATTGCTGGTGTGCTTACAAAGTTGAAGCCCGAGAGGACAGGCAGCATGAATATGAAGTTGGTTATGTGATAGGAAAACCAGGAAAGTGGTGAATAGTTATTTTTTAGACTGGAGGAAAGTATATGGTAGGCTTTCCTAGGGGTCAGTACTAGGAGCACTCTTTTTCGCGTATTGATAACTTTGGCTTGGGTCTGTGCGGAGTCTGCACGTCCTCCCCGTGTCTGCGTGGGTTTCCTCCGGGTGCTCCGGTTTCCTCCCACAGTCCAAAGATGTGCGGGTTAGGTGAATTGGCCAATGATAAATTGCCCTTAATGTCCAAATTGCCCTTGGTGTTGGGTGGAGGTGTTGAGTTTGGGTAGGGTGCTCTTTCCAAGAGCCGGTGCAGACTCAAAGGGCCGAATGGCCTCCTTTTGCACTGTAAATTCAATGATAATCTATGATTAATCTAGGACAAAGGTTCGGCACAACATCGTGGGCCGAAGGGCCTGTTCTGTGCTGTATTTTCTATGTACTATGTACGCAGGGCACAATTTCAAGATCTGCATATGATACAAAACTTGTGAACAGTGAGGAAGATTGTGATAGATTTCAATAGGGCAGAGAGGCTGGTGAAATAGGACATGGCAGATGAAATTTAATGCAGAGGTGCAAAGTGATGCATTTTGGTAGGAAGAACAAGGGGAGGTAATATAAATAAAGGGTACAATTCTAAAAGGGGTGCAGGAGCAGATAGACTTGGGGGTATATGCACAAATCACTGAAAGTGCTGGGCAGGGTTAAAAAGGCATATGGGATCCTGACGTTTATAAATAGGGGCATATAGTACAGGTTGAAAATCCCTTATCCGAAATGCTTGAGGCTGAGTGTATGTCGGATTTCGGAATATACTGCGCATGTGCGGTGCGCATTGGTAACTATGCATCGTCAGAGAGCCTTGTGGGAATTCCCACTCACGACATCACGTTGAAGCTCGTAAAAAAGTGCGGATTTTGGAATTTCTAGTGTGGTTATGATCTGGAATACACTGCATGAGAATGTGGTGGAGGCAGATTCAATCACTGCTTTCAAAAGGGAATTTGATAAGACCTGAAGATGAAAAAAATTGTACGGCTGCAGGGGGGGCTTTCACAGAGAAATGACAGAGTGAACAGAATGGTTTCCTTATGTCCTATAACCATTCTATGATTTATTGGGTCTGTTAAGTATTTTTTTAGCTTCTTTCTGCTTCCACATGTTAACCCTTACTTCTCAGCGTCAAGAGAAAACTGGAAAACCTCAGAAAACGTGGAAAATGTCAGATTGAACAAGTGCCAAAAATGTCGGAAGCCTCCCAAAAAGTATCCATATAGCATGACACTGCATTTAACCTGGATTTCAGACCAGTGTTGCACATCAATTCATTAAACAATAAATGAACAAAAATATCATGCAAATTTGAGAAAGGTAGCTTAGAGGCAAAAGAAAGCTATTTACTTCAAAAAAGTTAACCAACTCCTTGCATTAAACTGATACTTAATAGAAAGTACTGCATTTCTGATGAACTATTCTGAGGTTTTGGTTTAAATGGCGAATATACAGTTTGTGAAAAGCCTAATGACTATCTAATCAGCGCTCTGCCGCTTCTCTCTTCCCCTAGCCCACTGGCCAAACTGCCCCCAAGCTGTCCTGTTCTTGCATCTCACTTGAAGATCTTTCCTAGTTTCCTCCCTATCTTTCCTCGTCCCTTCTCCAGAATCACCTAGTCTATGAAACCCACCTTCTGTTCTCGTGACCTTTTTCCCACCAAGCTGCTGACCAGCCAATTTCCCTCCTTGGCCTCCACATTAGCTGATATTAATTGAACTTTATCTCAGCTATAGCCCCCTCCTTCAAATCCATCATTCAACTCCTAAAAAAAAAAAATCACTCCGACCCTAAACTACCAAACCACCTTCAACTTCTTTCCTCTCCAAACTCCTTGAATGTGCTGCCATCTCCCTAATTTGTGCTCATCTTTTCTGGATCTCCATGTTTGAATCCCCCCTGTTGGGTTTCCATCCCTGTCATGGTACCAAAACAAGTCAGAAATGACATCCTAGCTAACTGCATCAAAAGGCAAACTACCCCTCCTCATCCTTCCTGGTCTGTCTACAGCCTTTAACACGGTTGATCACACCATTCTCCTCCAACGCCTTCTCTACTCTCCGCCAATGCCTTTTCACTGTGGTCCTAGCTAGGAACTGCACTTGCTTGATTCCATGATTATCTAATAGTAGTGGTGTCACGGTGGCGCAGTGGTTAGCACTGCTGCCTCACAGCGCTGAGGACTCAAGTTAAGTCCTGGCCTCAGGACACTGTCCGTGTGGAGTCTGCACATTTTCCCCATTTTTGTGTGGGTCTTATCCCCACAACCCAACAATATGCAGGGTAGGTGGATTGGCCATGCTAAATTGCCCCTTAATTGGAAAATAATTGGGTACTCTAAATAAAGTAAAAAATTATCTAATTGTAGCCAGAGAACACCTGCAATTACCCTTGCCTCTGATGTCTCCCCAGCTATCTATCCTTGACCCCCTCCTATTTCTCATCTACATGCTGTCCCTTGGCAACATCTGAAAACAGTTTCAACATGTGTGCTGACAACAACCAACTCTACCTCAGCACCACCTTTCTCAATCCCTCCACTGGTCTGTAAAAACCTATTAGACTGATCATCTGATAGCCAGTACAGGATAAGCAGAAATGTCCCCACATTCAATATTTCAAAGGCTGAAACTATCGTCTTCAGCCCCTGCTCCAACCACCCCCCTCCCTGCAACTGTACAAAGTCCAAAACAGACTACTCCCAAAATGTGCTTCCGACTACGACATTAAGGGCATCTATTTCCACCTCCATAGCATCTTTTAACTTAGCCCCTGCCTCGGCTCATCTTCTGATGAAACCTTCATCCACGGCCTTGGTTACCACTACATTTCAATGCACCGTTCCATTGTATAGGCTTCCCACATTATATCCTCCATAAAATTGATCTAAAATTCCATCGTCCAGAACTGCAATGCCCATGTCCTTGCTCACATCTCGCACCCATTACCTCTAATGGCTCCTGGTCAAGCAATGCTTTAATTTTAAAATTCACATCCTTGTTTTCAAATATTGCCTCTCCCCATCTCTGTAATCTCCTCCACCCTTACAATCCTTCGAGATCTGTGCTTAGCTAATTTTGACCTCTTAAGCTTCCGATTTTAATTACGCCACCATTCATCACCTTGCTTTCAGCTGCCAAGGCCTGGAGATCAGAAATTTGCTCACTAAATCTCCCTATTGCCCTCCTTCCTTTTAAGGCGCTCCTTAAAACTTAACATTTGGGTCCACCAGACACACATGATGGCAACCAAGATGAGCAAGCTCTTTGGGGTTGAGGATAAACGTGCAAGGTGTGCGGGAAGCCCGGCAGATCATGTCCATATTTTCTGGGCATGCCCGGCTCTGAAGGGATTCTGGCAGGGTTTTGCTAAAGCAATGTCCAAAATCTTCGACACGTGAGTGGTGCCGAGTCCAGAGATAGCGATCTTTGGTGTGTCAGATGATCCGGGAGTTCAGGAAGCGAAAGAGGCCGACATATTGGCCTTTGCCTCCCTGGTAGCCCGGAGACGGATCTTATTAATACGGAGGGACTCGAAGCCCCCCCGAGTGTAGAGACCTGGGTTAGTGACATGGCTGGGTTTCTCAGTCTCGAGAAAATAAAGTTTGCCTTGAGGGTCCATGGCAGGGTTCTCTCAGAGGTGGCAGCCATTCCTCAACTTTCTAGGAGAGCAGTAAAGGTCAGCAGCAACCGGGCCCGGGGGGGGGGGGGGGGGGGGGATCACCTGCCTCAATATCACCTTAGATGGCGCAGTGTCTAATTGTACTGCACGTTACTCGTGAAGTGTCTTGGGTCACTTTATGTTGAAGACACTACACAAGTTGTTGTTATGACCTGCATGACAATACCTCTACAATAAATAGAACACAGGCAACATAGGCTGAGCGAGCGACCATTCGATTCAGGGAGTGAGGAAACTGCAGACAGCTTTCACTGCATCGATTTTCTTCCATTTGGTCAGAATTCACATTTTGAAATGCTCAGATTAGACTCTGCTCCTGCAAGGTATAATCTAATTGCTCAACGTGTCTGGATATGTCAGACTACTGTTAAGTTGGCAAAAGGTAATGGTTTAATGAAGTACTGTAGCCAACATCAGTCCTTCTTGGCCCTATCTTGCAGGCATTACTAGTCAAATGCGTGTGTGTGTGCAGTGAAACACTGAAGGCTAAAATAATAGGGAGCTGCTCCTTGGAGACATGGATTAATGGTTAGTGCATCAAACATGTTTAACAGGTGTCTTCCCAAGCCGACTACCTCATGCATCAGATTGAAGGTTTCTACACAAGGAGACAGCAGAGGTATTTAGCTATTAAGAAACAGGTGTGTTTTGCAATTTAGCAGCAGCCTGAGCCAACTGGTGGAGCAGCAGGGTTTGAGCGCACAGTGCATGAAAAGGAACAGGCCCACAGCGAATACATGGGCTAAAAATTCCATACAGTTTTCTACAGACGCTCTTATCCTACAAGATCCATAAGGCAGATTGTAGCATCCTGATGAGCAACAGCAGTGCATCAGAATAGAAATTGACACCATTAACTGTGTTGGCTGACTCTATTACCTGAACATTAACTTCATGTCACGTCACATCTTTCATTATATTTCAGCAGATTATAGGCAGTTTGTGATGCGGCAATACTGCATCAGTGGATATGTCTGTATTAAAGATAATCCTGAAGTAATTATCACTGCCCTTAAAACTCCTGCAGCAAGCATTGACCTGCAGCAAGGAACACACGAACCAAGTGAGCAATTTAAACCCAAGCTGCCCTATGGGACAGGATCAGGTCAGCTCCTGACTTTACCTTCCTTCAGCTTCAGTGGAGAGTAAGAGATAGAGCACAGCATAAAACAAACAGCTGTCAGATGCTGACTGCATATAAAGCAACCCCTCGGTAGCCAAGGGAGGGTTATATTTTCCTTAAATCTGAAAACCATAGCCCACTTGGAAGATTTACTATAACTGAAATCTAATAAATTTACTGTACAAAGATCAGCAAAGGCGCATGCCAGAAATATACAAATAATAAGGTAAAATACTAGAAATCAACATAACAGGGCAACATCTTATTTCACTGGGTTAATGCTCAGTGAACACAGTCAAAACACCAAGTTCAGAACATAGTGAATGCAATCAGAAGATGGAGATTGGGCAAGGTCACTTTAAACTGGTGTCATTTAGAGCAGTCTCCAGCTCACACTGCATAAGGTAGATTAATGCCACCTTAAACACTTACCTCAGGAAGCCAGACCCATTTCAAGCAGGCAAAATGTTTAACTTAGAATTATTAAGACAGCTAGTGACAGGAATTCCCCATTGCACGATGGAACTGCGACTGAGCAGTACACATCGTACACTACTTACATCAGCCTGTAAAAAGAATCCACTTCAAAGTACTTTGTTTCCCCAATTTGTTGAACCTCCCATGATGATTTGATGTCAGCTGATGACAAAATATAAGGGTGCAAATGACAACAGTTTGTACTTCCTGCTGGAAATGTTAAGAAAAAATGAACCACAGAGTAAAATATCCAGTGTTGTGGGGGAAAAGAATCTAGTGGTAATCATGGAATCCAAAAATGCTTAAATGAAAACAAAGAATCACTCTCAAAACCAAATAATATCAAGGTAAGATCGAATAGGATAGGAGAGGTTTACAACCCCATTGTCAAAGATCTCCGCTATCACCCCACTCAAGGTACAGTGGATAATCTTCCACCTTCCTCCCCACAAATTCCACTCCAGGTAGTACACAGTCCCACTCACACAAACCCCATTCAGGAAAGAGTAGCAGAGCGCTCCCCGCCCCCCAAACAAACACCTGACCTGTGAGTACAGCAGATATGTTTTGAAATCAAGGGTTGTGAGCAGCGGTTTCCCCTCTAACCATTCATGTATTGTATATAAAGTCAGAGGTTTACAGCACAGCAAAGGCCCTTCGGCCCATCACATCTGCACTGGCCAAAAATAACCACCCAACTATTTTAATCCCATTTACCAGCACGTGACCATGGCCTTGTATGCCTTGGTATTGCAAGAACACATCTAAACACTTCTTAAATGTAATGATAGTCTCCAACTCCATGACCCTTGCAGTCCTAGACTCTCACCACCCTCTGGGTGAAAAGGTTTTCCCTCACATCCCCTCTATGCAATGATATGCAGTAACAGTGTATCTCAGTGTACATAACAAGTGCATATAGCCTCCGACCACTAGGTGTCATGAAACAGGAACAGGAGACTGGAACTAGACAAAACCAATCTTGATCGGAGTGACAGGAGCGGTTAGTAGCATGGTTAAAAGCTCCACGGTTTGGTCAGCAATAGTTTAGTCTACCCATAGTTTATTTAACATTAAGTAACTAGTCTTGAACTAGCTGTTCTGCCATACACCGATTCATTTATATCATAGCACACGAACATATCATGATACCAGGAGTGTGATTTGAACAGCACAGTCGTCATACAAAGAAGAAACATTGCTACAAGAAAAACGTGGTACTTGAAATGGAAAGTCTGAAAGCTCCAGAACAGCTTCAACTTATTGGTAATGTGGATGGAAATTGATGCACATTTAAGCAGCACTTCATGCTGTATTAACCCAGCTATCGGCTTGCAGGCACAGCCGGACGAGAGGAAAATTGTGTTACTGCTCACGGGTAGCAAACTCACAGACAATTGAAATAAAGAATACATTCGCATATTAGCAAGAGGAAGACAGTAAGAAGTTTGATGCTGTGATCCAAAAATTTGACAAGCATTGCACACCTAAGAAAAATGAAACATATGAAAGGTTCATTTTTTGAATGCGCACGCAGAAGACTGGGACTCATTCAATACTTTACTTACTGATCTTAAGCTGAAAACACAGACGTACAACTTCGTAACTCTGAACTCCTCCATGATTAGAGGTCAAATTGTTTTTGGACTGCATGATAGTAAGTTGCGAGGGCGTCTTTTACAAGAAATTGAGCTCCAATTAGAAGAAGCCGTAAAAATTTGCCATGCTAGCAAACTAGGTGCTCAACATGTTAATACATTGAATGCAAGAGGTTTTGGCCCGAATATTGCAAGCGATGCAGCCGCCATTGGTGTTGTGATGCACTTGGAAAAGAAACGTGGTCTCAGCAGCCATTCTAAACAGCCTAAACATGCAGCCATTTGCATGAAGGCAATGTGGTTATGAGCACCTGCAAAGGCAATGCCCAGCTTTTGGCAAAATATGCACGAAGTGCAAAAGGAAGAATCACTTGAAGAAACACTTTCTCAAATAAGAAAATTAATGCAGGGCAGTCGATTAATGTGATGAATGACATTAATTTAAGTGACATTTTTCGTTGGCCTAGTGTCGGACGAAGTCACAGCAAATAAAGCCATACCGAATAAAATGCTACCCACAAGCATAAGGAGTGCTGAAAGTGATATTGTAGCTATAACAAGGGGCAAATAGACTGTATCTTTGATTTTCAATCAATTGCTAATTGCTGTTAAATTAGATACTGGTGCAAAGACAAACCTAATCAGTATAAGTGATATTAAGACTGTGCAGCTAAAGCCAAAAATTCAAAATAAAATACTTATAGACTACAAATGGTAAGAAGATTGACACTTTGGGTATACACGAATTAGATGCGCAAGTAAAAAGCAAAGTGCACAAACTGAAGTTCTCAATTGTTGCTGAAGGTCATGAATCATTATTGGGTGATGAAGCGTGTGAGGCACTGCAATTGGTGCAAAGAGTCTATAGCACAGAGGACACACAGTGGCCCAGTGAAGTCCATTGCACAGGCCTTTCCGGAAATATTCAAGGGCTTGGGTGTCCTGCCTTAAGAGAGGATGCTCAACCGGTGATACACACTCCTCGAAGAGTTCCAGCACCAGTGCCTGATTGTCTCAAGGCAGAGTTAGACAGGATGACACAACTTGGGAGTCAGAAGGAAAATTAAGAGCCTACAGATTTGGTCAACTCAATAGTCTGTGTGAAAAAAGAATAACAATCTCAGGATTTGTATGGATCCCAAGGATTGAAATGGTAACATTAAAAGGGAGCATTATCAAATTCCAAAGAGGGAAGAGATCATAAGCGAGATGACCGGTGCGAAACCTTTTACCAAACTCAACGCATCGCAGGAATTCTGGCAGCTCAAGCTTGATGAAGAAAGTACCAAGTTCTGCACATTCAATACTCCTTTTGGCAAATATTACTTTCTTCGCCTGCCCTTTAGCATTATATCTGCTTCCGAGATATTCCACAGAGTTATGGAACATATCATTGAGGACATTGAGGGGGTCCGGGTCTATAGAGACGACATCATTGATTGGGGTTCCATCTTGGAGGAACACAATGACTAACTGATCAAGGTCTTACAAAGCATCAGGTGGAATGGGCCGAGGCTCAATAAGGCCAAATGCCTGTTTGGAGAACAGGAGAATACATTCCTGGGCAACAAGCTCTCTATTCACAGACTAGAGCCAGATGAAATGAAGATTAATGCCAAACTAAGCATGGCCCGACCCACGGATAAAAAAGGGGATCTACATGGGCATGATCAACTTCATAGGGAAGTTTATTCCCAATCTCTCAGCCAAAGCAGTGACATCCTAAGGAAAGTGAATGATTTCACTTGGGCAGAGCAGCATAAGCAGGAGTGGCTCCAGCTAAAGAAATCTCTGACGATTACACCCATGCTGACATTTTTTGATCCAACAAGGAACACCAAAAACCACTGGTTGCAAAAAAGAATCTCAATGAAATGTCTCCACGAATACAGCGTTTCATGATGAAGCTTCAAGGGTATGACTGAGTTTATATATATGCCTGGCAAACATATAGTGGTAGCAGATATGTTATCCAGAGCTCCAACAGCACACTATGACAGCTCTACTGGAGAAGATGTACAGGCTTGCAGACATGATCACTGATGCACTGCCAGTATCAGACGCAAAGTCAAAATTAATTGTCAAAGAGACAGCAAAAGATGAGGTGTTGCAGATTGTAATACAAAATCTTAACAATGATTGGCCTAAAGGTTCATGCTCAAAATATCACAAAATCAGATTTGAGCTGAGCGTAGTAAATGAGCTGCTATTAAGAAAAGAATGAATTGTGATTCTGCAGTCTTGACACATTCATGAAGGTCACTTCAGGATTGAGAAGTGCAAACGGAGAGCCAGAGATACTGTGTATTGGCCTGGTATAAATGAGGATATGCAAGACATGATAGAGAAATGTGAAACATGACAAAAGTATCAGCACCGGCTAGCGAAAAAAAACAAAGAACATAGCTGAAATACCATCAGCTCCGTGGCAAAAAGTTGGAATGGATTTATTCTACCTCTATGGCAAGGAATATCTGATAGTCGTTGATTATTATTCAAATTTTCCAGAAATAGCCCTTCGGTTAAGCTCCTCGGCAAGTTGTGCGATAATGAAAATGAAATTAAATGCATACAAAATCGACATTTGCAAGACATGGCATACCCAAAACTGTGGTGAGTGATAATGGTCCATGTTTTAATTGCAAAAATGGCAAGAGTTTGCAATGCAATATGATTTTTAACGTTACTTCGAGTCCATTATACCCACAATCGAATGACAAAGCGGAGAAGGGAGTTCAAATAATAAAGCAGCTATTTAAAAAAGGCTATGGAAAGCAATACTGATCCGTATCTAGCTCTACTGAGTCATAGAACTTCACCTTTAAGCTGTGGTTTGTCTCCTGCAGTTACTGATGAATCGCAAGCTCCGTACCACATTGCCATTCCACACAAAGAGAAGGCAAAACGAAAAGTTAAGATGTAAGCTGGAATCTTAGAGAAGCAAAAACAGAAGGCACACTATGATAGGCAGCACGGTAGCATAGTGGTTAGCACAACTGCTTCACAGCTCCAGGGTCCCAGGTTCGATTCCCAGCTTGGGTCACTGTGCAGAGTCTGTACTGTACGTTCTCCCAGTGTGTGCGTGGGTTTCCTCTGGGTGCTCAGGTTTCCTCCCACAGTCCAAAGATGTGCAGGTTAGGTGGATTGGCCATGCTAAATTGCCCTTAGTGTCCAAAATTGCCCCTAGTGTTGGGTGGGGTTACTGGGTAATGGGGATAGGGTGGAGGTGTGGGCTTTGGTAGGGTGCTCTTTCCAAGAGCCGGTGCAGACTCGATGGGCCGAATGGCCTCCTTCTGCACTGTAACTTCTATGTCTAACTTCTATGTCTATGATAGGACAACTAGGAGTCTTAAACGTTTGTTACCAAGCGATCTTGTAAGGATTGAGGGTCTTGATGGATGGTCTAGAAAAGCTACTGTACTACAAGAGGCAGGCCCAAGATCATACACAGTAATGACAGAACAAGAACAAATTTCAAGAAGTCGTCGGGCATTATTGAAAACAAAAGAACCTGCTCAAAAACACCAAGTCGATGGGGTTGGTGAAGACTTCTATCAACCTGAACCAACACAAACATTGTAAGAGTCAGACTTGAATATACGGAACAACGTTCAAAATAGTGACACAACCTTATCAGATACAGCGACAGATGTTCAAAGTAGTAAAAGATTCAACAAGCAAACCAAGGTTGAGAAGATCGACAAGGAAGATAAAGAAACCAGTGTGGTTGAATCTGATTGGGCAACAACATTTTTCAATTGTGTAAAGTATATTGTTATTCATATACTCGTAACACATGGTATATTTTAAAAATCTCAAGGAAAGGGGATGTAGTGATAGGGTAGACGACAGGGGTAGACGACCTCCGACCACTAGGTGTCATGCAAGAGGAACAGGACACTGGAACTAGACAAAACCCGTCTTGATCAGAATTACAGGGTTAGTAGCATGGTTAGAAGCACCAGAGTTTGGTCAGCAATAGTTTAGTCTACCCACAGTTTATTCAACATTAAGTAACCAGTCTTGAACTAGATATTCTGTCGTACACGGATTCATTTATTATCATAGTATACGAACGTAACACTCTAAACCTCCTGCCCCTGACCTTAAATCTATGCCTCAGATCAGTGATCCCTCCACCAAGGAGAAAAGTTTCTTGATATTATATGGTTCATATTTCTCCAGTTATAACATCCTGCATCAAGTACCCAAAAACAACTTAAATATTAAACATCTAACAAAGATAATTTTTGTTTCCTTTTTAAAAGGAAATTACGTCAAGGCAAACGTTTATTTACTCGAGGTTTTGCTGCATGATTAGCTTATCAAATTACAGCTGGCATACACATCCCTTAATGAGTGGAATGTTGAGGTTGATAAATGCTGGCAATACTTTCCGAAAAAAATAAAACAACTCCATGTTACATGTTTAATATATTTATATTATCACATTATACTTATTAACTAGAAGGATAACTTAAATTGCAAGTATTCCTCTCCCATTGCACAAATGCAGTTACTTGCCTGTTTCAACTCTGATTTAACTTGGTTTAGCAATTCTATTGGCTTAAATAGAACAAAACAAACAAATGGGCATGGTTATGGAGGGCAGGTGACCTACATGGAATTTTAAAGCTCTCAATAAGTCACCCACACTTAAAGCAGAAAATTATCTCCCAACTCAATTATCTTCAATATGTGCTACCAGGAAAATATAGTCGGCTTCAAGACACCATTTCCAGGCTGGCAAGACTGCAAAACCTTACACAGACTCATCAAGATAATTAATTTGTGCTGCTCTGCAGTTAACATCCTATACAATAATTTATTTCACACACTATCAAACAAGTTTATTACCATAATTTGTCTCGTGCACAGAGATTCATGTCCGAATTAAATACTCTCTCATCACTGGACAAGTTGTTTATGACATTTCTAAGATGTCACTTTGGTGGCTTTTTAATGATGGTCATTAGGAATATTTTGGGTAGATCTGCTGAAAGAATAAGGACAGAGCTTGGTTCAGGGTGGTTTCACAAACTGATCGTTTCTGGTACATAGTATATAGCAACAATTTACATGAACTGTTAACCCTCAGAAACATGCATCCTCTCTAAACGAAAATGCTTCCAAGAAAAGTTTTTCAAATTTCATTTCAGCTGTCTTTTAAATTATTTTATTCCTTTCGAAAAGGCACAGAGCAAGACAAGCCATTGCTAAAAATAAATTTGAACCATCCATCTCAAGGTGCTAAAATGATCCCAAAATGACTTATTCCCAAGTCATTCCAAAACAGCATGTTGTATGGCTTGGGGAAAGAACTTAAACTTTTTATTCTAGCTTCAAACACAGACTTTTGTAGTACCCTACTCTCCGATTGAAAATCAAAATGAAAAACCTGTAAAAGAAAAATTGCTTCCCAGCAACTTAAAACTCCTCAGGTGTTAAGGAAATGCAAATTATATCAAGATGCATAGATAAAGAGAAATGTTTAATAAAGCATCTAGAGTACTCATAGGAGACTTCTGGGTCACTGGGGAGGGAGGCAGATTGTAAACATACACAATCCTAGATTCTGCAAATAAACCGGTTATCAAGAAAAAGGATTAGCGTCTGGTCTTATACTTCACCATCTGGCTTGGGATCCATTTAACATAGTAGCAGAGGATGACTGCCTAAAGGTTAGAAAATAACCAGACAAAAGATTGCAATGGGTACTATTGTGAAGAATGGCCTAAACCAAGTGCAAGCTGTCAAGTTATGATGATCTACCACGGTTCCCCAAATTTATGTACATGGGTCCCAGTATTAATGAAGAGAAAACAAGGTGAGACTTTGGCATTGTCACTTCCTGACAAAAGTAAAATCAGCAGCAAAGTTTTTTGAGAGCTGGACTTCCAGTGGCGGCGATGTGCTGAGCGGACGCACATCAGGGGGCTCTCCTCCCAATCAGACCCAACATAGTCAATTTATTGGGAATTTCGGCCTAAAAAGCCCACCAAAATCCACCCGAATACAAAGGACGCAAGAGAGGAACATGCCTGGCAACAGAAAACAGAGAGGACGGCAAGATATTAAGAGCAGCAGCGAAGGAAAGGGGCAGGAACAGCAGGCGAGCAGACAAGCAGCCACATGAGGAGAGGCGGAGGCTCAGACGAGCCAGGAGGGGGAAAAAGGCCGGCGAACCAAACAGCGGAGCAGGAGCAGGACCCGGCGACACCCCATCCCAATTATTGCGAAGCTGCACCGGTTCCAGGACTGAGAGAAAATCTGAAGGTGGGCCCGCCAGACAAAATCATGCTCGTGGGAAGGGTTAAGGGTTTACCAGGACATTGGGGCAGACCTGGCCAAAAAAGAAAAAAAAAAAAAAGAGGGCAGAGTTTAATACAGCGAAATCAGCACTCTATAAAAGTGGGGTACGATTTGGGATGCTATCTCCGGCCAAACTCGGTGTGACATTCAAGGGCAAGAAACTGTGCTTTAACACCCCGGCGGAGGCGGATGAGTTTGTTAAAACAAAAATTGGAGGAAGAGCAATTGCAGCAACGATGAAAGCTGCAGGTGCGGAAAAAAAGAAATGGAGAGCGAAGGACAGGCCGCAAACAGAGACAATAATATCACAAACTTTGTGAATGTTTTTTTTTTAAAAAACGCAGAACTGTGCTGTCTCGTTTTCGGGCTCGCCTCTTCCCTCAATGTGATGAGGGGGAGCAGGGCAAGAGGAGGGGAAAATAAGGATAGCAGGCAAAAGGGGTAGAAGGAGGAGGGTAAAGCACGGCCAGAGCTAGGGAAGCACTGGGAGGGGAGCCACCCTATTATAGCAAGGACGGCTACCACGGGAGGACAGAAAGCAGGGGGGGGGGGCCACAGCGCACCTCAGTGGAGAGGGGGCGGCTGGCAAAAAAGAGGCGGGAGGAGGGATAGGGTGCGGGGGGTGCGCAGGACAGAAAATAAGCAAAGGGAAGGTTGAGGACGAGAAACAGATCAGACGCAGGCCTCGGCAGGCATGGAGCAGGGCGAGGAGCCAGGATAGACCTGCAAGTAGTCACTTGGGAAGGCCTCTGGACAGAGGGAGACCAGTGCAGGGGCACATCCAGGTGGCATACACATTGTTGGCAGCCATGTTGGGTGTCCCCTGGACAAAGGGAAACTCCAGAGCGCTGGGGCCCGACCTCATGGTGAGAGCGGTGACCATGGCCATGCTAGACAGCCCGAGGGAAAACCCGGATTGCAGGGGCGTGTCCACCAGGTAACAATGGGTGATCCCACAGGACCGGGGGTCAGAAACCCCTCACCAGGATTATTACCTGGAACGCACGGGGACTTAACAACCCAGTGAAAAGGTCCAGAGTCTTCACCCACTTAAGAAGCCTAAAAGCCGATAAAATCTACCCACAAGAGAGGCATCTGAGGGAGAAGGACCGACTGCTGGTAAGGAAGGGCTGGGTGGGGCAGGCGTACCACTCATGTTATGGGACGAAGGCTTGGGGAGTAGAAATACTCATTTGTTTTTTTAATTTAGAATACCCAATTATTTTTTTTCCCCAATTAAGGGGTAATTTAGAGTGGCCAATCCACCTAACGAGCACATCTTTAGGTTGTGGGGGTGAAACCCATGGGGAGAATGTGTAAACTCCACACAGACAGTGGCCCAGGGCCGGGATTCGAACCCTGGTCCTCAGCGCCGTAGTCCCAGTGATAACCACTGCACAATGTGCCACCCACTGTTGCTAACTTTTGGTTGGCTCTTAAATGTTGCCCGTTGCATCTTTATTTAATTTGATCCGTTTCTATAACCTTTGCTCTAGAGTCGCCAGGTATCTTTATACCGCCACGAGGTTCAAGTTCAAGTACTGATCAATAACTCGACACACCAATTAGTAAGATTCAAATCAAAACACATTTATTATACACAGTCAATCACTACTCATGCATAAAACTCTACTTACTAGGCTATCTCTATCACTAAAAGGCCTATACTTAGCTTGGAACTGGCCCACCAGGTCAGGGGAACAAATGGCCTTTCACTCGATTCGGAGCCTGCAGGATTCAAAAGCTGGTATGGACCGGTAGCTAGGAGCGCCTCTCTCATAGCGTGCGTTGACTGGAGACTTACTTGGTTGATGCGGCAGCTTAGGCAGTTCACTGTCAAGGGTTGGTTCGCTACGGAGTGACCCTGCCAAGAAGGACGATTTGAACTTGGGGACTCTATTTTATAGTCCCCAGGGGCTTCCCGCCCCTTTGGGTGAACCCTGTACCTGCTGGTTCCAAGTGATTGGACTACGTTCCGATCACTTGGATCGATTTCTCCAATACTGGAGCCGTTCCCTGATCGCTGGGCGGTCCCAGAGTGTCCGTTGGCTTTCCTTTGTCTTGGCTCCTGCTGGCGCCGAGGAGTCTGGCTTGGCCTTATTCACCTTAAATGTTTCAATTGTTCCTGAGGATCGCTCATTAATATGTAGATGGCTGAGAGTTTCAGTGCTGTCTGGGTTTCTGCAAGTTTTAATACACAGGAACTTTGCACCTGCTAGTTTTTCCTGGCTTGACTGAATTTCCCAGCATTCTTTGCGGATCTCCATTTTAAGTCGGGAAGTGGCCAACCCAGGTGGCTACACCACGTAACAATACTAATTAACAAAAGGACGAGGTTCACAGAAACCAATACAGTTACGGACCCAGGGGGGCGGTACGTCATGGTCAGTGGTGTCCTGGAAGGGGCACTGGTGATGCTGGTAAACGTGTCCGCTTCCAACTGGGACGACACAGAATTCATAAAGAAGACCATGGCAGAAATCCCCGATATGACACATCCTGACTGGGGGGGGGGCGACTTCAATTGCGTGCAGGACCCACTGACCGACAGATCAAATCCCAGAACAGGGAGAAAGACTGGCATGGCAAGGGAACTAGGAGCATTTATGGAGCAGATGGGGGCGGTGGACCCATGGAAGTTCCTTCACCCAGGAGAAAAGGAATTCTCATACTTCTCGCAAGTGCACAAGTTGTACACCCGTATCAACTTCTTCGTAGTGGGGAAATCGGTGCTTCCAGGGATCACGGGAGCGGAATATTCCACGATCATGATCTCCGACCACACTCCACATTACATGGATGAGAGGTTGGAGACAGGCCGGGCCCAGCGTCCCACATGGAGGTTGGAAACAGACCTCCTGGCTGACAAGGCCTTCTGGCAAAAAAAAAAATTGCGGGCCATAGGCGATTAGGTTAGTAACAACCAAAACGGGGAGGTCTCACCCTCTGAAGGCCGTGATTAGAGGAGAGATCATAGCCTACAAGGCAAGCAGAGATAGGGAAGAGAGGGTGGCCAGGCAACAACTGGTGGACTCCATTCTGGAAGTCGACAGAAAATACTCGGAGATCCCGACTGTAGAGCTGTTGGTGGAGAGGAAAAAGCTGCAAATGGACTTTAACCTGCTACCCACTAGGAAAGCAGTGTACCAACTCCGCCAGACATGGGGGACCTTCTACGAACACGGAGACAAGGCTGGCCACCTATTGGCTCACCAGCTGAGAAAGCAGGCAGCCACAAGGTAAATAGCCCAGGTAAAGAATTGCAGAACCAAAAGAGATCAATCAGGCGTTTGAGAGCTTCTACCGAGAACGGTACACCTCCGAGCCCCCCCACACCCCGTCCGGGACGCAGGGATGAAACAGTTCTTCGACGGACTGAAACTACCAGTTGTGGGCGAAGACAGACAGGGGGAGCTGGAAGCACCAACAGATCTGGGAAAAATCATGAAGAGCATCAGGCAGGCAGGGAAGGCACCGGGGCCCGACGGGTTCCCGGCGGACATCCATAAAAAATTCACGTTAGTACTGGCCCCTGTGGCGGTATCCACCTATATGAAAGGCTGATCAGAACTGATTTTATATTAAATCATATATTCACTTTATATTAAAAGCTGATCAGAGCTGATGCTATATTAAATCATGTATTTAACCCTATATTAAAAACTGATGATTGATGAGTCCATTATCAATGTAAACCATTACTTATCACAATAATTTTATTATTTAAAAAAAAAAAATGTATTATCTTTGTAAGAGTCCAGATGCAATGAACTCATTAAGTCTTGTGGCCTTGTCTGGAAATAAGCTTTGCCACTAAGGGAGGCTACTGCTTGGCAAGAGACCCTGCCAAGAAGGGGGCTGGTGTTTTTCTGGAGATAGCTGCTGGAGGTATCAACCTCGTATCGTTAGAAACAGGTGCCCTGATAGGCCTCCCTGAAATTAAGCCCTTGTCAACCAAGAGAGAGATTGTTCTTTGTCTCGAAATAACTGTGGGGAGTTAAATTGTTTTTCAAAAGAAGGGCCTATGCTAAAATTCCCCTCGAACTCCCGAGCTCTCCCGGAGTGTAAAAACAATATAAATATTCAAGCAAAAGCTGCGAAAGTTAGAGTTTTGCTTGGAGAGCTGTTTAGGATTTTACTGGGTGTTTAAACTGCAATCTCGACTCGTTGAGCTCTGCTCTTGATTGAGTATCGAGCTCCGATAACTACTAGTCGTTGTAAGTATGAAATGTTAGTAGTTTAAGCAAATATGTATTAAAAAAGCTCAGAGGCTAACTCATCACGTATCCTGTATCTGTCAAACTGTATCATTTATCAAAACACTTGTATTACCCTTTTTTCTTTAAATAAATTGCATATATATTTTACCATACAGACCCGTGCCTATTTCAATAAATAAAAGAGTGACATTTAACTAAGACTCATCATATTTTCACCCTCTGAGGCTATCTGGAGGGTCACTTGCCCATGCCTAGCTCTCAGGAATTAGAAATATTTAGTCACATTAAGGATAAGATAGTCATCTAAGGCACAGTCTCTCCTGTACACTGAAGGTAGTGAACGCAAGGCACATTGTGTATACTATAATTAGATCTCCCATATAAGTGAGTCTTACTTTAGATATTCACAAGACCTTGTCGAATAGCTTACAACCTCGACTACTCAGGCAGATCTTAGATAAATACTCCTCAACCGTCACACCACACACCTAAGGGACATGTTCGCGGACTTGCTGGCAAGGGGCACTTTGCCCTGCCCCCTCCCCCCACGCTAGCGCAGGCCACAATCTCACTGATGTACAAAAAAGACCCGACGGAATGTGGATCATATAGACACATTCATTGTTGAATGTTGATGCGAAGACATTAAAGGTGGGGCTCACTCCCACTCGCGGGGAGTGCAGATGATCAAGATGAACATGCTTAGATTCTTGTTCAGACACATGCCGATCTTCATCCCCACGGCCTTTTTCCAAAATGTCGACGGCCTATCCATGGTGTGTGTGTGTGTGTGTGTGTGTGTGTGTGTGTGTGTGTGGTGTACAGAGTGCATCTGACCAGAACCCAAATGAGCAGGTTCTTCCCGGAGGTGGAAGAAAAATGTGAACGGTGCCAAAGGGGCCCGGCCAACCACACCCACGTTTTGGGCTTGTCCCAAACTTGCTGGGTTCTGGACAGCCTTCTCTGAGGCAATGTCCAAGGTTGTGGGGGTGAGGGTGAAGCCATGCCCAATTGTGTCAATCTTCGGGGTATCAGAGCAGCCAGAATTACACATGGGGAAGGGGGCCAGCGCCCTCGTTTCCCTAATCGTGGATTCCCTAATCCTGCCTGGCTGATCAGCAGCACCACACAGCTGCAGAGTGGCTGGCAGACCTTACGGAATTTCTCCACCTGGAGAAGATGAAGTATGCCATCCGAGGGTTCCGGAGGAAGGCTTTCTAGATACATGGGGGCAGTTTTTCGGTCTGTTCCAAAACTTGTTTGAGGCCAGCAACGAGGAGTAAGGTAACAAAACGGGGAAGTAAAAGAGGGAGTCTGGGGGGGGAAAAAAAACAAGATAAATGAGGAACCAAAGGAATGCGCAACCGGGGGGGGGTCAGATTTAGAAAGGCAGATAGTTATTCCATTTGAGGAATACATCAGGGAATCTAACATGCTGTGTAAAAGATGGCAAGAATTCAATGTGGAAATTTCTTGTTCAGTGCTCACCTTCAAATTGTTGGATTTTGTCACAGTGCAGCAGATAGATAGGCTCTTGGTCTCAACTGGAGTAAAATTCTCAGACTTTAGATCAGGCGCCTGAAGCTTTAAAAAGAAGTAATTTCCAGCAGCTTTCACGGCACAAATGAAGCATCAGACACAGTCATGGAAGACTCCTTGATTGTGGCTTTTTGGGATCAGTCTGATATGGGGCACAGGCATCAGTGCAACATAAGAATTCTGGACAAAGAAATGAGGATGAAGGCATTTTGGACAGAGTTGACGGGCAACAGGATTGGAGTAATAGTAATAGAAGGTAAGGAGAACTGTTAACAGAAGTTTCTGATGTGACTAAAAATACCATTCACGCAGTAAATGTCCCAAAGGGGAACAATAAGATTTTTGAAGCGATGCTGGATACCAAAATTTGCAATCTGAAGATGAAAATATTGATCAGTCTGCTGGTTAGAAGCTTCATGCTGGTAATGAGTGCACTTATCGTGGATTAATTTAATTGTACCGTGTTGGACAATGGTTGTATCATGACAGTATGTAAAATGTTATTTAGATTCACTCAGTTGTAAGGATTGAAGTACAGTCAGGGAATACAAAACTATTAGTTTCAGGTTTCGGGATATCAACCCATTGGGGTCACTGAAAAGAATGGCGATTCTGTGCAGAATATCTGGAGTAAGGCACTTGATTGGCAGAGGCATGGTATCCAATGAGATAATCGGGCTGCTGAGCAAGCTTCCCATGAAAAAGGCTCAATTAAAACTGGACATGGACATTCCATAGTATTTATTGTGAGGGGTCTGGCCCGAGTAGATAAGGTAAAACTGTTCCCGCTGGTGAAAGGATCGAGAACCGGAGGGCACAGAGTTAAGTCCATAGGAAAAAGAAGCCAATGGAGACACAGAACCACACAATTCCGAGAGAGCAGAAGGCCGTTCGGCCCATCGAATCTACATTGACCATCTGCAAGAGAACCCTACTTAGGCCCCCTGCCCCATCCTATCCCCGTAACTCGACCTAATCTGCACATCTTTTGTACACTATGGGGAAAACTTTTTCTTGCAGCAAGAGGTTAAGATCTGAAATATGTTGTCTGAGAGACTGATGAAGGCTGGTTCAATATAGGCATTTAAGAGGGAATTCAATCATCTGAAAAGGAAGAATGTGCAAGATTCCAGGGTGAAGGCAGGAGGGAGAAGTGGCACTAGATGCATATCGCACTCGGAGAGCCGGTGTAGACATGACAGCCGAATAGCCTCCTTCTGTGCTACAGCAATTCTGGAGTTGAAATAAAACAATTTTCTTTGCAAGGCAGGCAGACGCACTCCGAGACAGAGGCAGGCAGGCAGGCGCACTCCGAGACAGAGGCAGGCAGGCAGGCGCACTCCGAGACAGAGGCAGGCAGGCAGGCGCACTCCGAGACAGAGGCAGGCAGGCAGGCGCACTCCGAGACAGAGGCAGGCAGGCAGGCGCACTCCGAGACAGAGGCAGGCAGGCAGGCGCACTCCGAGACAGAGGCAGGCAGGCAGGCACACTCCGAGACAGAGGCAGGCAGGCAGGCACACTCCGAGACAGAGGCAGGCAGGCAGGCACACTCCGAGACAGAGGCAGGCACACTCCGAGACAGAGGCAGGCACACTCCGAGACAGAGGCAGGCACACTCCGAGACAGAGGCAGGCACACTCCGAGACAGAGGCAGGCACACTCCGAGACAGAGGCAGGCGCACTCCGAGACAGAGGCAGGCGCACTCCGAGACAGAGGCAGGCGCACTCCGAGACAGAGGCAGGCAGGCAGGCACACTCCGAGACAGGGGCAGGCAGGCAGGCACACTCCGAGACAGAGGCAGGCAGGCGCACTCTGAGACAGGGGCAGGCAGGCGCACTCCGAGACAGGGGCAGGCAGGCGCACTCCGAGACAGGGGCAGGCAGACAGGCGCACTCCGAGACAGAGGCAGGCAAACAGGCGCACTCCGAGACAGAGGCAGGCAAACAGGCGCACTCCGAGACAGAGGCAGGCAGACAGGCGCACTCCGAGACAGAGGCAGGCAGGCAGGCGCACTCCGAGACAGGGGCAGGCAGGTGCACTCCGAGACAGGGGCAGGCAGACAGGCGCACTCCGAGACAGAGGCAGGCAGACAGGCGCACTCCGAGACAGAGGCAGGCAGACAGGCGCACTCCGAGACAGAGGCAGGCAGACAGGCGCACTCCGAGACAGAGGCAGGCAGACAGGCGCACTCCGAGACAGAGGCAGGCAGGCGCACTCCGAGACAGAGGCAGGCAGGCAGGCGCACTCCAAGACAGAGGCAGGCAGGCGCACTCCAAGACAGAGGCAGGCAGGCGCACTCCAAGACAGAGGTGCACACACACGGGTTTTGTTGGGCAGGGGGTGAAATGAAGCCATAAGGGTTTTTTTTTTTTTACTTACTTTAAATTTTGCCTGAAGAACGATTAAAACTGCTTTGGAATTCATTGATATTTTTATTGTATGCAAGCAGCAACGCAAAACCCTGTTACTACCCACAGCCTAAGATACAGCAAGTTAGGACAATGTTCAACACAATCAACCCTTTTATTCTCAATTTATCAGGCACGCCTTCCAGCACACCACCAACAATATAAAGTCAAGTTTCTAATTTGTTTGGATGCCCTCATTGATTATCCTATGACTTTGGTTTAAAATGGCTGCTCTACTTGTGCTCAAGGGATAAGGTGTCAGTCTAAATATAGCTTCTTTATTTCAACAGCTAGTTACCTTCAGCAACTGACTTATTTTAGTTGTGAAGGAGAGTTTTCACTGAAAAATGCTACCTGGCAGGCTGCATGATGACCTTCACGGCCTTCCCCCGTTTACCGCTTTCTTTCCTCATCACACCAACTAAACAGCACAAATCTCATTTGTGTTGTATATTATTATTAAACTTCCAAAGATTTATTCAGGGAGCCTCTAGCTGCTGTGTAAACCTGTCAGGCTGTGGAACGTTTGCACCCAGTCATAAACTGTACTTCTAAAAAGCAATCTCTCAAATACATGAACGGCAACAAAAACTGAAATGATTTATTAGACCAGAAGAAATGAGCATCGAGCTGTAACCTTTCGCATCTCACTTGTGGGGCCTATACAGTATACTTGCTGTCAACGCTAATCAGAATAATTACTTTCAAGGCAACTTCTGATTTAGCGAGGATAAAACACCTTCAAGACATTAGCTTTCCAATCAGAGATTAAAACTCTGAGGATAGAGCTAAGGAATACAAAGCTATCAGGATTTTCAAAGATTTTAGTCTTCCCTCACAGTCTTTCCTCAAGAGTATCACAGGAGCACGCCAACCAAAGGCAGAGTGAATCAACTCCATATTGCAGAGACTAGGCACAATTCTAGCGAAGCAAGCTGCATAATTGAATTTCAACTCACTCAAATTACATAATCAAGAATCTTGGCTGCCCTGTGCCGTTAACCACATTCAAATATAATCCAGTTACCAGAGAATCACAGAATGGTTACAGATATAGAAGGAGGACATTCAGCCTGTTGTGTTTGTGCCAGCTCCCCCAAGAGAAGTCCCCCTTACCCACCTTGTTGCTGTAGCCCTTCAAATTTTATTTTCAGTTATTTTCCCAATTCTCTTTTGAAAACCACGATTGAATCGCTCCTCAATTTGCCGGCCGTGTATTCCAGATCCTAACCACTTGCTGCATAATACAGCTTCCCTCAAGTCACCGTTGGTTCTCTTTGCCAATCTGAATTAGCATATTCAGTTTCTCGACACTTCTGTCAATGGGAACAGTTTCTCTCCATCTACTCAGTCCAAACCCCTCAATTTGGATTAAAACCTTTTTTGAACAAGTCACATGCACAGTATTTGTGAACTAAGCCTACACGATAACTTTGAAGCTATTTTTTGTGAAGGCCACGAAGAATCCAGGAGTTTACTAATGGTTTCTCCGCCCCCCTCATTGGGGAAGCTCATACTCCCACAGGATTGTGGGATTGTCATTAGTCCCCAGCCAATGGTAAGTAGGCAGGTTATAACATCCCTCCCCCCCCAAAGTCCAAGGAATCCACCGAAGACCCTGGCGAAGGAGGGCGCCGGACTCGTTTGGCCGCAGGCCGGACACCATTTGCACGCGGCGCTGGATCAGGCGGCGTGTAACGTGACAGAGACCGGAGCTTCCGTGATGAACGGCGCAACGGTTGTACATCCACGGCCCGTGGGCCCGAGGATTCCCCCTCTGATGCATCCTGTGTCTCCATCTCGGAGTCAGAATCTGCTGCCTCCGTCATGTCAGCGTCTCTATCTCCATTCGGTTCCGTAACGACCTGCGCAGGCTTCGAGTGAGGCACCAGTGGAAGATTGTGAGGACTACCTTCCCTTGTCTCTGCGGCTGTAGAAATTAGCTCCGGGGGCGGGGAATCTTTTGAGGGGATAGTCTTCTGGACCGAACGTGGTCTACATGTTTGCGCTGGGGACGACCCTGGGCTTGCACCTGGTAAGATATAGGGCCCGTTTGGCGAAAGATTACACCAGGAACCCATTGGGCATCACCAGCAAAATTCCGAACGAACACTGGGTCACCGGGCGCAAACTGCTGAATCGGCCGATGCCGAGAAAATCCCTGTCCCTGCCGTTTTGGTGTGCGGCGTACTTTTGCGCCAATGTCCGGGAAAACCATATGTGAGTCGGTTAATGTAAGGGTCTGTATACCCTGCTTGATGCGGTCGAATGTCCTCTGGGCGATCACGGAGACCGCTGCGCCAGTGTCCAACTCCATCTCAAGCAGGTGACCATTGACCCGTACTGTCACCTTAATCTGGGCCACACGGGGAGCTGCCACACAATGCAGCTGCAGGCAGTCATCCTCCGTCTCCACGTCCTCAGGAGTAGTCGCCGCAGGTTCATCCACATGGAAGGTACGGCCCCTGGGCTGGTCCCAGTTACGGCCCCTGGGTTGGTCCCAGTTTCGGTCGGAACAACGGCGCCTCTGGCACCCCCAGGACTGCCGTCCGCGACGGGGTCGGCGCCTAGAACTCTGACACGGACATGGCTCCTCATCCATTGGTTCTGAAGAAGGCTCCCTTCGGGGAGGAATGTCCGACGGCCACTGGTGTCGGTCCGGACGTTGCCTCGCCCAAGGTACCGCAGGAGTGCGGGGGGACGTTTTCGGACGGAAGGGGTTGCGCCCCAAGGCATGCACTTCCATTCCCTGTAGCTCCTGCACTTCTCGTTCTGCGCTCTCTCGGGACAATACTATTTGAATGGCCTGTTGAAAAGTCAATGTTGGCTCAGCTAACAACTTTCTCTGGGTGGCCGCATTGTTAATACCGCAAACCAAACGGTCGGGTAACATTTCTGACAAGGTCTTACCATAGTCACAGTACTCCGCAATCCTGCGTAGCCTGGATAGAAAATCGGCAAGGGATTCTCCAGGGGTCATCTCAGCGGTATTAAACCGGTAACGCTGGACTATCGTGGACGGGGTTGGGTTAAAATGTTGCCCCACTATATTCACAAGTTCATCAAACGTTTCGGTGTCCAGCGCAGCTGGGTACGTAAGGCTCCTAATCACCCCAAACGTATGCAGGCGGTGAGCAATATGACCACCTGGCGCTCGTTTTCGGTGATCTTGTTTGCCCGGAAATAGTAACGCATCCGTTGTGTGTACTGGTTCCAGATTGCCAGCGCAGCATCAAAAACATCCAAACGTCCGTACAGAGGCATGGTATAATAGAAAACAACTTCCAACCTGTATCCAACAAGAATCCAGGGAGGTGGCTTCAGCAGTGTAGACAGCTATTCAGTTTAACCTTCGTCGCCAGTTTTGTGAGGGCCACGAAGAATCCAGCACGAGTTTTAAGGATACAAAGTAATAACATTTATTTACAACAACATATACACATATAAGCAGCAACTTCCCTTGCTGCACACTCCTTCCTGCTGGTTCCTGAGCTGGCCAGCTTTATTTATACTAGGAGTTTACTAATGGTTTCTCCGCCCCCCTCATTGGGGAAGCTCATACTCCCACAGGATTGTGGGATTGTCATTAGTCCCCAGCCAATGGTAAGTAGGCAGGTTATAACACTATTGCATAGCCATGCGTGTACAGACAAGTAATTTGGAACACTGGAAAAGAACCAGCACTGTGTATGAGCAATTTTAGCATGAACCAAGAAAACGTCAAGCATTGATGCTGCAGAGACAGCATGAATTCAGTATTTCAATCAAACATAATTTGTCCAGATTTACTTCAAGGCCAGAATTTTGGAAGATACAATGTAGTGCACATAAATGGCATTTCAGAAACACAACTACCTACCGAACTCTAAAGCCCAAGTACATTCCTGTAGATAATCAATATAGCCTGATGAGAACCACAGCAGCATCTAAAAAAATGGCAACTTCTACCTTTCAAAAATAATCAGAGCAATGACAAGAATCCCATAAAGACCCTGCGAGCCAGAATCACAGGGAGAATGAGTTTGCACTGGGGCTGAACCTGAACTTCAGGAAAATGCCTGGAGCCATCACCCTCCTCCCTTTGTTGTGTTCTTGGGGGGGGGGGGCGATCTTGCTCTTCCTAGTTCACAAGCAATGTTGCAAAGTACTGATCTGATCGATCCGACCTTCGGTCCTGGAAACCCAGCCTCTACAGCCATAAATTCAAATGGCTACTAAAATCAGAGACATGTCGCCTCATTAACATATTTAAGTAGCTGCATGCCTCAAACAGGTTAGTTGCTGTTTTTTTTTTAAACTGGAAGGTTGGGGGGGGGGGGAATTTTTATACCTGACACTCTTGCCCAAAATGGTGGATCATAGCAGTTTCTCCCACACATGCTGCCTGACAATGTTTCCATCATTAATCTTTTCAGATTCCTCGCTATATTTTGATTATTAGATAGTATCACCTGGAATACGGAGTGTCCTGCTTTGTGTTCAACTTTACCATTGTGTTCTAGCATCTGTAGTTTACCAACACTGGAGGTGAAAATAACTTCTCGTTCGAATTTCACATGGAGGATGTAAAAGCGTAGGGTACCAGAAGTGCCATTTAACTGGCTCTTCCAGGGCTCCATTAATCGCACATAGGCACTCTCACCAACACGCTGCCTTGATGAGATATCAAACCAAAACCATTCAGGTGGATGTAAAATGTCCCTTCCAAATGTGGGCAGCTGTCTCCGGTGCTCTGGTCAACATTTATTCTTCAACCAGCCTCACTAGGAATTAGGCAGAAAATTAAACCTGCCCACAGCTTGTGGGAGCTTCAAATTGGCTGCAGCAAGTACTTCATTTGTGTAGCCATCTGGGATGGCCACTTACAACGTAAACATGGATACCTGCAAAGACTCAAGGGAAATATGGCCAATATAGGATTCAGGCACACTCAGAGCCTAAATGTATACTTGCTAACAGAGAACCAGACAGTACCAAAACCCCTAGCCGATTTGCATTCTAATGACCCATTTCCCCAGGACAAAGGACTGGTACTCAGGTATCAGATACAATTCCAGACACATTGGCGCCACTCCCTTCACCCAGGAAGCGCAAACAGCCAAGGTCAATGACCGCTCAGACCACACCCAGCCATCAAGTCAGCCGCCCTCTATTGCTCAAATCGAAGGCAGTGATCGAAGCCTGCCGAATTATTGGGTCCAAAGCGAAGGACAGCCCAAGAGAGCAAAACCCCAAAGGATAAAGAGAGACACTGCCATGTGTTCGCTCTCTTTTGGCCCTGGCACACCGGCACTCTTCGGCCCGGCCTATACCTGAAGCCAACTGCAGCACCACGACCAGCAGCAAGTTCAAGATCAACGATCGCTACCAGACAGATGAGCCCAGTAGAACCGAAGTTACTTCTCCAAACCCAGCCACTCCAGATCCGAATAAAGGCCTTGTTCCTCTGCCAAAGCCGGGTGCCTGAAAGTTAAGTACAGGTTGTTGCAGTGTTAGGTGTAGTTTAGTTTGTAGTGTTTTTATGTTGCATGTGAGAGTTAATCTTGTGTGTAAATAAACCATTATTGAACTTGAACTAACTGACTGGTTGTTGGGTCTTTGATCAATATCTGGTTGAACCTTGTGGTGGTATCATCTGATACCTGGCGACTCTGAAAAGCAATATTACTTGATATTAAGAAGGGCAACATTATTGGCGTCTCCGGTGCAGAATTGGCAACAGTTATTAGTGACGCTAGTGGGATAGTATTCACTCATGAAAATCGGCAACAGTTGACTACGAAGAGCTTTGGGACAACCCGAGGCTGTGAAATATGCAATCGAAACACAAGTCTTCTTTTTGGTTGAACCCTGACGACAACAAATGACTGGCGGCGAAACCTGAAACTATTTCTACACCACCAAAAGTCAGTAAGTTACATAATATTAATGCAATATTACAAGCCATATTATTCATCCCTGACACTTCGCCAACCCACCACCCTTATCGGCTGACTTGTCGGGCTGAGCTTGTTAAATATTTTGAAAGGTTGCTTGTTTCGTCTGAATAAGTGTCCCTGTCAGATCTTTTAAGTATGATAGATCATGGTAGAAACCGCCTAAGATCACTACTAACATAGCTGAATCACTGCAGATCATCCATCAGCTGAGTCACTGCAGATCATCCATCATCCCCAAAGGCAACAAAACTGCCCTCAAGAGAATTACCCTAAAGTACTGCCTAGAGGTTAGATATCAGCAAAATTCATTTGAGGGGAGGAACTGCGGTCCAGGAGTGTCAAGTACACATGGCAGTGGAGGAAAAGGAAATTATTAAAACTAAATGGGATTCTAGGTTTAATATGCATGCGGTTGCATATAAAAGGAGGGAGGTGACCCTGAATTTGTACAAGACCTTGGGGGAGGGGTGTTAGTCCATAGTTCTGGGCAGTCAATTACAGGGAGAATAATGGAGTCACAGAAAAAGTATAGCAAAGGCTCACCATGATAAAGGAACAAGATATCTTCATTTAGAAAGGCCCAAAACATTGCAAGGATTAAGAGAAAGCGCTACAGGATCTGTAGTAGTTCTCAAAATTACAAAAGGATTTTAAATAGTGGACGACTGTTGCCTCTGATTGGCAAATTAATTGCAAGTGTCATGTGAGTGTCCCGTTAAGAAAGGTTTTTGTCTTATCACATGGCTTCAGTGATGTCATTTTGTGGGTGGAGCTGAGCTATGGCTCCTAGAGCTGTTTTTGATTTTGCTTTCACATTTAACTGATGTGGACTTCAGACAGCGAAATAAATGTTTTGGCCTGAAAAGGGATTTTGGTTTATGGGATTTTATTTTTGAATTGGAACAGTTAAGGGAGAATTCATCAAGTGTAATACATCGATTACGGGACATCTTTAAATTTGAATTGATAAAAGTTCTTGCTGTGTGTTTATATGAATATTAACTAAGTTCTTATAATAAAGCTTATTTTGATTAAAATGTCTAGGAAGACAATTAAATCACATCGCAAGCGAAGGCCCTTCTGCTCATCCTAGCCAAATTCAACAAAAAGATTTAGGTCAGGTGAACTCATTATATACTTTGGAGTTTCTAAACCCTGACCCATTACAAAAGAGACCACAAACGCGATCACAAGGCTGAAGAGAGGATATTAGAAAAAAACAATTTGTAATACTGAATTCTGTACGAAGAAATTAGATTGAAAATGGAATATTAAAATATTAAGGAGAATATACAAAAAGGTTACTCAAGACACACAGGGCCATAAGACCGTAAGACTGCAAGGAATAGAGGGGTAATGTAGCATAGCCAATCCACCTAACCTGCTACATTACCCCCAAGTGGGGTTGCCGGAATAGGATGAGGGATTGGGCCCAGGTAGGGTGTTCTTTCAAAGGGTTGGTGCAGGCTGGAAGGACCGAATGGCCTCCTTCTGCACTGTAGGGATTCTATGATCTCTGCTGTACCTGGGCTCAGCTGGTCCCTTTCATAGAATCCCTCGTGCAGGAGGCCATTCAGCCCTAGAGTCTGCACCGATCCTTCGAATGAGCACTCTATCCATGCCCACTCCCTTCCTTCCTGTAACCCCATAACCTAACCTGCACATCCCTGAACACGAAGGGGAAATTTATCATGTCCAGCCCGTGCAGCGACCCAAGGTTGGAATTGAATCTGGGTCCCTGGCACGGTGAGGCAGCAGTGACAACCACGGTGCAGAACACAAATCCGACCCTTGTGCAACTAGCACTGAGTATTACTTCTGACGGTGTGGAGAGGTTTGGTGAGAAGAGGGCATTCAATGAAGAGTGATACTCTACCTTTCTAACTATATCACCCTGTATGAATTAGCTTTTGCTTTACTTGGAGAGGTGAGCTGTTGATGAGTATCTGATGAATATCCGAGAAGTGGTCAACGTCTATTTTCCGAAGGTTTAAAATAGTACTGGAGTTTAAGATTAATAAATATCAAAAAAGAATAATTGAATAAAATAATTAAGAAATCAAAGGTCATCAAGTATTGCAGGACAGGAGATGTGTCAAGGTTGCAGCATGTAGGAGATGGTGGATACTGGCGTTACCCAGGGCAAGCATTTCTGCAGTGTCTGGCGGCTCCAGAAGCTTTGGCTCAGTCATTGAGCTGGAGGCTGAGCTGCGACATTGGGACACATCAGGGAGGGTTACTTGCAGGCGTGGTTTCAGGAGGATGTCACATTCCTCAGGGTAGATTCTTCTCATTTGGAAAGTGGTCAAGGACAAGAGGGTCTGACTGCAGCTGAGGCAGCCAAAGATACCCAGAGGGCAGAAGCGTCGGCCTCTGCAATTGTCCAACATGAGATTCTGTCAGCTTGTTTCGGAGTGAGCACTGCCTGACCATTGTACTGTGGCACAGGACATCATCCTAGTGGGGGAACACATAGGAATGTGATGGCAGCAGGGGATAGTATAGGTGAGGGGCTTGATACTGCAGCAAGTAGCGAGAGTCCAGACGGCTGTGTTGCCTGCCCGGTGCCAGGGTTCAGGCCATCCACTCTGGGCTGGAGAGGAACTTGCAATGGAAGTGGGAGGATCCCATTGTCCTAGTCCACTTGGGTACCAACGACATAGATAGGAGGAGGAAAGAGGTCCTGCATGGAGTTTAAGGAGCTAGGCATTAAATTAAACATCAGAAACTCCAAGGTTATAATCTGTCGATTATCTCAACTGCAAGCAAATTTGCATAGGGTATATCAGAGTGATGAATATGTAGATCAAAGACTGGTGTGGGAGAAGTGGGTTCAGGTTCCTGAGCTGCTGACATCAGTACAGAGAAAAGTGGGGGCTGTAACCGTTGGAACAGCCTACATCTGAACTGCGCTGGGAGCATTGTTCCTGCAAACCGCATAACGAGGGAAGGAGAGGGGTTTAAAACTAAATAAAGGGGAGGATGGGTCTGGAGCAAGGATATGTAGTTTTGCAAAGCAAAGGATATGACAACATTGCAAGGTAGCTATTTCAGTAACGATACCTAGTGTGTGACAGGAAGGCAGAGTGTACAAACAAAAGAAAAAGACAGCAAGTAGGGTCAAAGTGGAAAACATGGTCAAAAGGGAAAATGAATGACCCTTTACTTAAATGCACATAGCATTCAGCATGTGCTGAAATATATGAATAAACAACAGAAATGTATGCTAATGGTATGATCTTATAGCCATTCGAGTCATGGCTACAAGGCAACCAAAGCTGAATATTCAGGTGTGAAAGTTCTGTAAGGACAGAAGGAAAGGATGGTGGGGTAGCTTTATGCAATATGGAATAAGTACAATAGCAAAAAATGATCTTGGATCGGAAAACGTAGAATCCATATGGATGGAACCAAGAAATAACAAGGTGACATTGGAGTGCGTAGTCTCTAGGACCCCCAACAGTAGCTAAATTGTAGGACAGAGAATAAAATCAGGATATACTAAGGGCATATAAAGAGGTAACAGATTAATCACGGGTAACTTCAATCTTCATGTGGATTAGGAAAATCAAACTGGCTGAGATAGTCATGAGGAATGATTCATAAAGTATGCCTAGAACAAAATAATATGTTTCTATGTAACTGTTTGAGATCCGAAGTTGGAGTCTGTTCAGATTCTAAACCCCCTTTCTCCTCCCAAATTTCACTTGAACAAGGTGTTGTATTTCGATGTTGCTGCTGAAAAAAAGAGCGGCGCCGGAACACAACATGAGCAGCAGTTAGTGGTCCGAGTCTACATTTACAGGAGTAATTCTTTTACACAGTACCCAGCACCAAGTGTCAGATTTGCCAGTGAGGAGCTTTGCTTTTTGTCATTTAGCAGTGATATACTATTTCACAGCTTCAGACAGCGCACACTGGGATCATTCAATATTCTAATCAGGATATCTAGCAGGACAGCAGTCCTTTCCCTAATGAGGTTTACAACACTCACGAGTCTCATAATTCAGTGCACAAGTACAGCTCTGACTGTGATAATCCTCTTCAACCATCTGCATTTTACCCAAAACCAAACACCAACTGCGAAAACTTTACTACCAAGGGGCCTTCAGTTAGATTTCAATTACACAAGTGTCCTTCAGAAATTAAAATTAGATTCCACCTCCAACTGCTTAAAACTCAAACTAATTTCCTTTGGAATTTAATATTTGTGCCCAATTTGCATCACATCTCATTCTCAAATTTAATAAACATGATTTCACCTTTTAACTCTCAAACATTTTAAAATCTGTTCATTTTGTTCACTGTAACAGACAAAACAATTAGTAAAATGAAGACCACGAGAAATATGAAGTGATGGCAAAAAATGAAATACCGAATGGTCAGGACAAAAAGGCACAGCCAGGATCTCCTATATCCAGCAAAAGGAACAGAAGGCCACCCGCCAGCGAAGGGCAGGGCCATGCACCCAACACCAACATCACTGCAGTCTCTGGTGTATGCACACAGCGCTGCTATGAAGGGAGCTCCAGGATTTTGACCCAGCAACAGTGAAGGAACAGCAAAACAGTTGTCATGAATCTGCCTGGCAACAGCAGTAAAACAAATTTAAGAACATAATAGGATGCAAAATGTCCAGCAACAGGCATAAATCTGCCTCGAGACACTAGTGGCTAGTATTCAAAAGGTCTTAATGAGATAAGTCTCGCCCCATAATGAGTTTAGAAGGCAGTTCAGGTAAGAATCAGATGTGAATTGTTTATGAGGAGAAACAGCTTATAGACATTTGGGATGATCAACGAGGTACACTTATGTTAATGTATCGTCAAATCAATTGATAGGGGCAGATAGCTAAATACACAGAAGGTATAATCAAAGAGGTATAAAGGTATAATTGGCTGGATGATCAGAAGCCAGGCAGGCAGTTAATACCTAGCAATCTCAAAGCAGACAAGTTGGTTTTCCAGCTCGCAGCCTAGATGTCAAGTTTACATCAAACAAGCACCAAGTCTCAGAGCCAAAACATTACAGAAAACCTTCGCTGGGCAGTTTCAATCTTTTTGCTGGACCAAGAAAAGGCCTTTCCCAGACTTGAGCGTCAAACACCTACGCAAGATGGCGAGTGGCTTGGAGGGGAACTTGCAGGTGGTGGTGGTGTTCCCTTACCTACTCTTCGGTAAGATGTCATGGGTTTGGATGGTGCAGAAGGAACCATGGTTAAGTTGTAGCAGTGTATCTGATAGATGGCACACATTGCTGCCAGTGCAACAGTGGAGGGAGTGAATGCTAAATCAAAAGGACAGCTTTGTCCTGGATGGTTTTGAGCTCAAGTGTTGTTGGAGCTGCACTCAACCAGGCGAGTGGAGTATTCCATCACACTGATGACTTGTGCTTTGCAGATGGTGGGCAAGCTTTGGGGAGCCAAAAGGGGAATTAATCGCCACAGAAATCTCAGCCAGTCGCATTCAGTTTCTCGTCAGATGACTTCATCATCTGTTTTTCCTTGAATCAAAGATAAGGTGCTAAGGATCAAGCGTTTCTGCCATGGATCTTCATGTGACTGGATAGGCCAATTCTTTCCTACATACAACAAGATGTCTTGGGATAACAGGATCAGGAGTACAGGATTTGCTTGCTTTCCTTCTCTGTTGCTGCTCTGCCCCATCCTCATCATCAAGACATTGTGACTCTTAGCACTTAGCTTCAAGGAGAGCTTCAGAATGTCTGTGTAGCGTTTTCTTTGTCCATAACTGGAACGTTGGCGAAGTGGGAGTTGGGAAAACAGGACCTGGCAAGTCGAATGAAGTTGCTTTTCCAGATTTACCCAAATGCTTGCGCAGCTGGCTTCAGGAAGAACACCAGCATTTATTCCAAAGTCTTCCCATTGAATACAGAAAATGCAGAGGCTTTGCTGATGAAATTTCTCTCGTACTATGCGCAATCCAGGTCTCAACTACAGGAGAGTGGTGACGACAACTGCTCTGTAACACTAGGACCTTTGTTGACTTAGAGGTCTTTGGTGTCAAACACCTACATAATTTGTAGAAGGCTGAGCGAATGTAGCCAATCTTGTTGAATCTAGTTAATGGTGACCTTTTGAGAGAGGTGGTTAAAAAGGCAAGCGAAATGCTCAACATATTCCAGCGTCTTGTATTTATAATATATATGGTGGTCAGTTTGCATTTAGTACCAAGGCACCTGAGGCTAAAGAGTTTTCCATTTAGATGGCACTTAATACGGACACCAGAGGGTGGTTCATCTTTGAAGTGCTGACCATCGAATAGATTGCAAATATTGCAGCTACCACACAGTCTCGCTGGACCCTGGATTTTGAAGACATGATTTTTCACTCAAGTTGCACGGATGTCATGAAGGATTTTCAGAACTGTGATGGAGATTTGTGCTCATCCAAATCTTTGGAGCACAACCCAGTGAGCCTTGAAATATAAAGTTAACTTTGATCAGATCAATGAATGCAATGCAAAGTTCTGGTTGTTCGACTTTTTGGATTGGCTGTCAACAAGAACCATATCAAAACTTCAATAGAAGATCTAACATGAAACGGTCTCTGGGAGGATTTCCTCAGCCACAAGTAGTAGGTAATTCAGGGATTTTCTCTACAATGGGCAGAATAAAATACCTTGATAGTTTCCACTGCATTATTTATCTCCTTCTGAAGATATAATGATCACATTCCTCAAGTTTGTGTTCAGGAGGCCCAGTACAATAAAAATGTTATTTTTTTTCTCCTAAATCTGTAATACAAGTGCACAGAATCTTGATGCCAGCAAAAATCCACCAGCTTTGAAGACTGGAGACTTTGTTGTTTTTAAGTTGATTGTTTGTTGCATCTCTCCCATCCATTGTGGCTTACCAATGCATTCTACCACAGGATACTGGATGTTAGCCTGGAGAACATCAGCTGTCACTATGGACTCATGGTTGTGGAGCTATTCAATGGTGATCTTTCCAGCATTGACATATGACATTTATCATCCTCAAGAGAAGCACCATCCCGAGTGTGATAAGGATTTTTTTCTATTTGCTCTTGGTCTGGTGGCTTCAGAAAAGATTTGCAAATCATGGTCAGCATATTTTTGGATCTCCTCGCCTTGCCACCAGATCATTATCTTCCAGATTTATCTTTGAGTGTCAACCTCAAGCTGTTGGAATGTTACCTTGACTTGCAATACGGAGTTGTTCTGGCAGGCAAAGAAGACTGCTCTGTTCTTTGTTCTAGAAGATCATATATTTCAGCATTGCATTTGTTGACCCAGTTGTGATGACAATGATGCTTGAACTCAATGGTCTGGGCATAGGAGTCTTGCACAACTGATTTTATTTGAACCCACTGTTCTGGATTGGGAGTTGGATGCGGAGAGATTTTGAAGATTGGTCGAGAGCTGCACTTGAAATTCCTCTGTAATTGGGTTGTTTTGAGGGCGAGACATTGATCTTCCTCCCCTTGGACTTTAGGGCCTTGCGATGCTTTGGGGATAGGTGGATGTTCATCACTGATCAAACAAATCTGATCTATCTAGCAGGCATCAGTCCCGTACACAGATAGTGTTACAGACATCAGTTAATTATTTGACAAGAACAATGACATTCTCCAGGAAGTGCCAATGATTTGATCTAGGACGTCTCCCTATGGTTTTGTATTAACATTTCTGGCAGAAGAGTGTGTTTGATATGGAGCCATGCTGAATACAATTTATTGGGAGGACACCATTTGCACTGGTGTTTCCAATGTTGTTTTTCCCCAATGGTTCCACTCCCGACATTGGAGTCACAGCCAAACCTGCCATTGAAGTCCACCAGAAGGATGCCTCTATCCTTCTCTTGGAATAGCAATGAGGACTTAAGGGTCGGAATCTCATTTTTATTAGTGAAAAGGGTTGGGGTATAACTGCTGATTACAGAATCACATTTGTTATGTCTCAGGAGGCTACCATTCGGTCCATTGTTTGCGCATCGGCTCGACAAATGAGCATAATGGCTTAGTGCCATTCACCTGTTTATTCCCCATACCCCTTTCACATTGTTAGTATGCAAACAATCATCTAACGCCCTCTTGAATAGCTCCATTGAAGCTGCCTCCAACACACTTCCAGGCAGCATATTCCAGACCCGAAGCACTTGCTGAGATTAAATGTTCTTTCTCACATCACATTTGCTTCTTTTGCAAATCACTCAATCTGTGCCCACTCATTCATAGAACATAACAGCGCAGTACAGGCCCTTCGACCCTCGATGTTGCGCCGACCTGTGAAACCACTCTAAAGCCCATCTACACTATTCCCTTATTGTCCATAGGTCTATCCAATGACCATTTGAATGTCCTTAGTGTTGGTGAGTCTACTACTGTTGCAGGCAGGGCATTCCATGCCCTTACTACTCTCCGAGTAAAGAACCTACCTCTGACATCTGTCTTATATCTATCTCCCCTCAATTTAAAGGTATGTCCCCTTGTGCTAGACATCACCATCCGAGGAAAAAGGCTCTCACTGTCCACCCTATCCAATCCTCTGATCATCTTGTATGCCTCAATTAAGTCACCTCTTAACCTTCTTCTCTCTAACGAAAACAGCCTCAAGTCCCTCAGCCTTTCCTCACAAGATCTTCCCTCCATACCAGGCAACATTCTGGTAAATCTCCTCTGCACCCTTTCCAATGCTTCCACATCCTATAATGCAGCGACCAGAATTGCACGCAATACTCCAAATGCGGCCGCACCAGAGTGTTGTATAACTGCAACATGACCTCATGGCTCCTAAACTCAATCCCTCTACCAATAAAAGCTAACACACCGTATGCCTTCTTAACAACCCTCTCAACCTGGGTGGCAACTTTCAGGGATCTATGTACATGGACACCGAGATCTCTCTGCTCATCCACACTGCCAAGAATCTTACCATTAGCCCAGTACTCAGTCTTCCGGTTGTTCCTTCCAAAATGAATCACCTCACACTTTTCTGCATTAAACTCCATTTGCCACCTCTCAGCCCGGCGCTGCAGCTTATCTATGTCCCTCTGTAACTTGTAACATCCTTCCGCACTGTCCACAACTCCACCGACTTTAGTGTTATCTGCAAATTTACTCACCCATCCTTCTACGCTTTAAAATGACAAACAGCAGTGGCCCCAAAACAGATCCTTGTGGTACACCACTAGTAACTGGACTCCTGTCTGAACATTTCCCATCAACCACCACCCTTTGTCTTCTTCCAGCTAGCCAATTTCTGATCCAAACTGCTAAATCACCCTGAATCCCATGCCTCTGTATTTTCTGCAGTAGCCTACCGTGGGGAACCTTATCAAACGCTTTACTGAAATCCATATACACCACATCAACTGCTTTACCCTCATCCACCTGTTTGGTCACCTTCTCAAAGAACTCAAAAAGGTTTGTGAGGCACGACCTCCCCTTCACAAAACCGTGTTGACTATCTCTAATCAAATTATTCCTTTCCAGATGATTATACATCCTATCTCTTATAAACCTTTCCAAGATTTTTCCCACAACAGAAGTAAGGCTCACTGGTCTATAGTTACCGGGGTTATCTCTACTCCCCTTCTTGAACAAGGGGACATTCATTCTCCTTTTATGAGTGGGAACAGTTTCTGCCCATCTACACGATCCAGCCCCCTCTTGATTTTGAATATCTCCATCAAATCTCTTCTCAGCCTTCTCTCCAAGGAGAACAGTCCCAATCCTTCCAATCTATCCTCATAAATGAAGTTTCTCATCCCTAGAACTATTCTTGCAAACCTCTTTTGCACTCTCGCCAATGCGTTCACATCCTTCCTATTGTGTGGCTTGTATAGTGTACATAATACTCCAGCTGAGGTCTAACTAGTGTCTTGTAGAAGTTTAGCATAACCACTTTGCTCTTGTACGCTGTCCCCATTATAGCAGTCCCGGATACCATATGCTTTATCAATTGCTCTCTCCACCTGTCCTGCCACCTTCAATGATCTATGCACATATACACCCAGGACACTCCACTCCTGCACCCCTGAAAAATTGTATCCCTTATTTTATATTGACTGTCCATGTTCTTCCTACCAAAATGCATAACCTCACTTCTCCGCAATGAACTTCTTCTACAACTATCTGCCCACTCCACCAACTTGTCTATGCCCTTCAAAGTTCCACACTGTCCTCACAGTTTACAATGGTTCCAAGTTTTATCATTCACAAACATTGAAATTATCCCCTGTACACCAAGATCTAGATAATTCAGGAAAAGCAAGGTTCCCAACGCAGACACCCGGGGAACACCACGACAAACCTTCCTCCAACCCAAAAAATATCCACTGAACATTACTCTCTGCAGCCAATTTTGTGTCCACATTGCTACTGTCCCTTTCATTCTGAGCTATAACTTCTCATTAGTCTGTTGTGTGGCAGTGTATCAATGCGTTTGAAAGTCCATGTACACTACATCAACAGCATTACTCTCAACAACCCTTTGCTACCTCAAGAATACCCCAGCAGGCTTGTTAAACAGGTGCTTTCTCACCTTCCCGCTAAACCTTTTGTATTCCTCTTGGCTCTGAACTGTATTTTCTACCTGATAACAGTCATAAGCATATTATTTCTTCCTCATCTTAATTTCTATCTCCTGGTGACGTGTGGCTACTTCATCAATGGTCTTCCCTCCATTATGTCAGAATGGAGATGTTCACTGATGATCGCAGTGCTCATTACCATCCATGACTCCTCGGATAATGATGCAGCCAGTACTCACTCGCAGCAAAATTTGGACACCATTTTGACTTTGGCTGAGAAGTGACGAGTAACATTATGTCACACAAATGCCAGACAATGACCCCCCTCCAACAAGAGAGAATGTGCCCTCGGCATTCAATAGCATTGCAATTACCGAATTCCACGCCACCGAAATCAACATCCAGGGGAGTGGTGGATGGTTATCAACCAAGCATTGAACTGGACCAGCATGCAAATACAATGGCTACAAGAGCAGGTCAAAGAAATGAGAATTCTGTGGCAAGTAACTCACTCCTCACTCACCAAAGCCTGCCCACCAACTACAGGGCATATGTCAGACGTGTGATGGAATGATCTGCAATTGTCCAGATGAGTTCAGCTTTCAGCTGCAACAATACTCAAGAAGCTCAAGACCATCCAGCAAAGAGGCCCACTTGACTTCACCCTATCCACCACCTTTAACATTCACTCTGCAACAGGTTTGACGAGTAACAGCTAGTTCGGGAGCGCCAGGATGTCAGCAGGGCAGACGGTAGTATCCAGCGCATTCAGCCATTTCTCAATCTCATGGAGTGAGCCTGATTGGCTGAAGATCGGCATCTATGTTGCTGGGATCAGGAGGCAAAAGAGATGGATCACTCACTCCGCTTCAGCCTGATCCCGCTCAGTACATACTTTTGAGAGTTACTGTCGAATCTCCTTCCACACAATTGCATCCCAGATTCAACCAGCTGTGGGGAGAACACTGTCACAGATACTTGGGCCACAGGGCTGATATTTGAAACCGTAATATCATTATCGTTTGAGGTATTGTATTTTGCAGGGGGTGTGGCTGGAAGCAAAGATAACTAAATAAAAGTGGGCTCACTGGATCCATCATACAACCAAGAAACAAATACATACATTCCAGAGATTGCCAAATTAACATCATGGTTTTCTCAATTGCATTAATATAGCCACATTATTGCCTTAAGCCGATGGTGCAACTCAATCATGTGGTGCTTTTGAAAGGCTGAAAAATGTCATGTGCACACCATATTCTACCTAGTCCCACTATTGCTCAGTTTTATAGGCCAACATCACAGAAACATCAGTACTCCACTAACCTGGTAAAATGATCCTGAAGTACTTGAGAATCAGCAATTTACCCAAGTCACAAACTACAGCCACGAGACACGACTTAATCAAAACAGAATACCTGGAAATCAACTGGAGGTCACAGAAGCACTTACACGTGACTTGCTTACATTCGGACCACAGTCCCACAGGATTGTTACAAAACTTGAAAAGGTTGCACACACTGAACAGTGTTGCTCATTTTAACCTTAGTTTAATTGCTCTTGTTCTATCACCTTTGCTCTTGAGTCGCCAGGTATCTTTCAGATACCGCCACGTGGTTCAAGTCAGAGTAATGATCAGTAATCCAATACACCGCTTAGCAAGAGTTAAATCAACGCACATTTATTATATACAGTAATCAATACTTACACATTAATTATACTTCTAAGCTACTTCCTACAACTAACAGGCCAATACTTAACTTTGGGAATGGCTCACCAGGTCAGGGAAACGAATGGCCTTTCATATGGGTTCTGAGTCTGCGGGATTCAAAGCTGGTACAGGTCGATAGTCAGGAGCGCCCATCTCGTTGCGAGCGTTGAAGTGAGACTTACGATTTTAGCGGCTGAAGCAGAAGGTGAGCAGAAGGGTCTCGAAGGATGAAGAGAGGAAAAGAAGGGTCGATTTGAACTTGGACTCTATTCTTATAGTCCCCAGGGGCTTCCTGCCTTTCGGGGCGGACCCTGTACCTTGTTCCAAGTGATTGAACTTTGTCCCAATCACTTAGTTCGATATTCTCCAATCTGCGGTTTTGGGGTGGTCGTTCACCTCTCTTTGTGTAGACTCCTGCTGGTGCCGAAAAGTCTGGGTTGGCGTTGTGTGTCCAATTAGTTGCACATTGTTCCCGGGGATTCCAACTTAATATTCAGATGGCTGGTGTGTTATGCTGATGGCTGCAGGTATCGATTCTGTCTCGCCTCCCCAGAGGCGAATACACAGTTTTACCTGCAGCTGCTCGTTTTTAGTCCTGTTGGCTGATTTTCCCATCAGCCTTTTCCGTTCGCCATTTTAAATCGGGGTTGGCCATTCTAAATCGGGAGTTAGCCATTTTAACTGGCAACAGGTTAGGCCAGCGTTTTTCGAACTTTTTTTCCAGGACCCATTTTTACCAACAGGCCGACCTTCGCAGCCCATGCCGGCCGACCTTCGTGACCACCATTTTCTCTCGAGGTGAGCCTGCTTGGTCCTTTATCTCACTCCAATCAGGTTCACAGGAGGAGAGCGTGGATTTCCAACCTCAGTTCATAAATTCTGAGTAGCTCCCCTGTTGACTGATCATTACAGTAACTCTTCAAGCGGATGAAGTCCACCGTGTCATGTGAATGTCACTTTAAGAAATGTTTGTCTGCTCATGTTACTGCAGTGAGGTCAGAGTGTGGGTGGAGCTGAGCTCTAGCTCTGCTTTTTAGACTCACTTTGAAAAAGCTTGGGTGTGTCTGTGTCTTTTTGGTTTTGTTTCAGTGTTGGAGCTGAAGCCAGACAAAGCAGGTGTACTGTTGTTCTCTCTGCCATGAAAAGACTCTCTCGATCATTTGGTGAATTCAGAATTATAAATATTCTCAGTAGTGAATGTAAACCTAATGTGCTTCTGTTAAAAGGTGTTTCTTTTGTCTTCTGGATGTTGTTTGGGAATTTATTAAGGATTACATAGTGTTGTATTCTTTGAGGGTTGTATTTGAATTAATGGTTGCTAAGATGTTCACTATGTTTTAAAAATGTGAACTTGAGTTCATAGAATAAACATTGTTTTGCTTTCAAAAATACTTTTTGATTTCTGCTGTACCACACCTGTCGAGTGGGCCGTGTGCTCCCCATACCACAATCTATTAACAGCTGTGGATCAGGTGAACTCCATGATACACTGAGGTTCTCTAAACCCTGACCCATAACAACAGTCATTGGGATTGACTGGTCACTGTTTCGATTCACTGTTTTAATGTAGTCTAAAAGGTCAGCAAAAAATTTATATCCACCCTTCAGTACACAGAGGGTGGCGTTCAGTTATGTCCATGATTAAACCATGAGGAATATATACTCTCTCCAGATCATTACAGTGATGTTTAGCAATGCAAAACAGATCAAGGTCATAGTCTTATTCATCATCGGTGATCACCATGCAGTCACCCGTTTGTGCAGTAGGCCCTCATTTATTTTAGATGGTCGCAGTAGCCATTTTTAAAGCAGCCTGCTGCCGACATTGTTAAAAGCAAGCTGCTGCGGCCCTTGCGCACGAATTCCCGCGATCGGTAAAGCCGCGATGGTTGGCTCCGCGACCCTCCCGACACCCGCCCGCGACCCACCTGCGGGTCGCGACCCCCACTTTGAAAATGTCTCGGTTAAATTACATTTCAGGTATAATCCCCCTTAGAGATTAAGATACTACAGATGGGCAGCATTTAAAAAAGGAAATGGGGCAAATGCAACAATCTCTCATTCATAAAGAGACCAAATAACCAGTAAGCTACTTTGGTTTGCACACCAGGCTATGTAAAAGCAACATCAACAAAGCACAGTAGCTGAGATAAACCGGGAAACTCAGTCAGTTTATGTATAGAATGAGGAGTGACAGTAGTCAAGGAATCAGAGGCAAGTGGTTAATTTATCATTTATAAAAGTATTAAAAGGATAGTATATTTCAGGTAACAAACAGACCTATGAAAAAGGCAAGGCATGGAAGGAAAATCAAAATGATACAGAACAAGGGGAGGGCGTGGTGCTTTATTACAGGTAAATAACTACATTTAATGTACAACTTACATACCTACTGAAGTAAGTTATTCAGCACCTTGAGCCTGCTCCACCAGTTGATCCATTTGTGTTGAGTTCTACGTTACTATCTACCCTCAATAAAATTTTAATCCCTTGGCTAATACAAATCTGTCTTCCTCCACCTTAAAATATTCAAAGATCCCCACCTCCACTGCCTTCTAAGGCAGTATTCCAGTCTCCCAACCCCCAAAAAATAATTCTCATCTCTGTCCTAAAAGGGTGACCCCTAATTTTAAAATTGTGCCACCCTAGTTCTGGACTAACCCACATGAGGAAACATTCTTTCCACATCCATCTGGTTGTTACCATTAAGGATCTTGTATACTTCAATCAAGTCATCCCTCACTCTTCTAAACTCCAAGAAAACAAGCCCAGTCTGTCTAACATTTCCTCATAGGACAACCCACTCATTTTAGGGATCAATTCAATAAGCCAACTCCGAACCTCTTCTAATGTATTTACATTCTTCCACAATGAGAGAGGTGGTCTTACCAAAGCCCTGTATAACTTGGGCATAACATCCTTACTTTTATGTTCAATTCCTCTTGTAACAGGATATTTCATTAACCTTTTTTTTTTTAAAAAAAAATTTTATTCTCCTCCTTTTTCACATTTTCTCCCACATTTACATCCATCAACAATAAACAATAATCAGCAAGATATGTCAGTCCCCATAATAACAACGATCCCATCTACCCACCAACCCCCAACCCGCATGTTTACATAAACAAATGACAAAAAGGAACCGGCCAGCGTGGAGGCCTCCACCTGGGTCCCTTTCCCACTTGCCCAGCCCTAGGAAAGCCCAAAGATCCCCTTTTAGCACACAAACCCCGCATATCCAACTACACCCCAAAACCCTCATTTCGAGTGAAAGTCCCGTCCCTTGTCCAAATATATACCACCTTGGCTCCTTTAGTCTCTACACCCACGTGCAGTGATGCAAAAAAGAAGAAAATACAGTCATGAGGTAACATCGGCACATGGCCATTCCTCAATTTGTCAGTTCTGCCACAGTCCTTCTGCTTTCGCAAACTCCTCCGCTGCTTCCGCCGTTGCAAAATAAATGTCCCTGAGCTTGTAAGTCACCCTCAGCTTCGCTGGATATATAATGCCGCACCGCACCTTGCTAATGTAGTGCCCTCGTCACCCGGTTGAAGGCAGCCCGCCTCCTTGCCAGCTCCACCGTAAAGTCCTGGTATACACGTATACCAGCTCCAGCCCACTGCACCACCCGCTTCTGCTTGGCCCAGCTCAGGACCTTCTCCTTCACACTGTACCTACGGAAGCACAGAGTCACTGCCCTTGGCGGCTCACTCGCCTTTGGTACAGGCCTCCATGATCGATGTGCCCGATCCAGTTCATATCGGGAGGGATCCTCCCCTTCCCCCAATAGTTTTGCCAGCATCGCGGCAACATACTCAGTCAGCTTCGGTCCTTCAACTCCTTCGGGCAGCCCCACAATCCTCAAATTCTGTCGCCTGGATCGGTTTTCCAGGTCTTCCATTTTTCCTCGCAGATCCTGGTTAGTATCCATCAACTTCCGCATCTCTTTCCCCATCGAGGCAAGTTGATCACCGTGCTGCAATAACGTCTCCTCCACTTCCTTCAGCACCTCCCCTTGCTCTCGCACCTCCGCCACTGCGCTCGCCACCTCCGTCCTCACCGGGGAAACCGCCTCCTCCACCAGCACACTCAAAACCTCCCTCATCTCCTTCCTCACCGTCTCCATGCATTTCGCAATCTGCGCCAACTGCTTTTCAAATTCCGCAGCCATCACCTTGGTTATTTCTTCAGCCGTAAGCAGTGCAGCCTTCCCTGGTGCTCCAGCCTTCATTTTCCTTGGTAACCCCGCGGTGACCTTTCCACTCCCCGACAGACCTTCAGCTGTTTTTTTTTCCGGACGTTTTCTTGCTCACCCTCGACATTTTTCTTTGTTCTTTTTTTCCTCCTGTGTCTTCACTGTGCCTTCTCCCTGCTTCTGCCGCCTCCGTGGACCCTGGGAGCAGGCTTAAAGCCCCGAAAATGCCGTTGCTGAACGGGAGCCCTCCATTGTGCGGCCGCCTCCCGCCCGCCGTCACCGGAAGTCTTCATTAATCTTTTTAATTACTTGCTGTACCTGCATAGATATCTTTTATATATGTCTTTTGGGACCCGTGTAGGGAAACCCACACAAACAAGGGGAAAATTTACACACTCCACACAGACAATGACCGAAGCTATGAACCGAACCGGGGTCCCTAGCGCTGTGAAGCAATAGTGCTAACCACTTTTGTGACATACACTAAAACATTTAGGTCCTTATGCATCTCGGAATTCGGCAGCTTTTTTCTGTTTCAGTAATACTCTGCTTTTTTTATTCTTCCTGTTTTTCCCTACAGGGTGTGAGAACTTCACATTTCCACATTATACTTCATCTGCCAGATTTTTGCCCCATCACTCAACCTGTCTGTACCTTCCATATGTCCGCTTCACAACATACTTTCTTGTCTATCTTTTTTATTGAAAATATTTTATTGATTTAGCATTTTATACAATTTTAAAAATTTATAAAACATGTATAAAGCCCCAAAAGACAAACTCCTATCAACACCTACAAGCCCCCCACCCTCAAGAAAACCAAAAACACTCCCACTCCACCCCCCCAACACCCAGTGACCAGATCCTGAAAGTACAAAATGAACTGCTCCATCTATGGCAGAACCGCTTGATCGACTCCTTCAGTGGACTTAACCTGCTAGGTACAAAAACTCCATCAAATCACCTAGCCACAACGTGGCACTAGGTGGTGTCACCTAGCTCCACTCAGCAAATTCCACCAAGCCAACGAGGCAAAAGCCAAAGCATCCGCCCCCACACCCGTCCTCGATTCCAGCATTAGGCAGAAAAACTGAGAGGCATTGAAACAAAAATACAAATCTTGGCAAGATATTCATCTTCATAGCCTGAACCCAGCCCACCAGTAACAATGGAAGGCTTTCCCGCCTCTGTAAATTCGCTCTAACCTTACAACACCAGGCTAGGGAAAATCAATTTGCGAAGCGGTGCCCAATCCCACTCCATCTGGACTCCCAGATAGCGGAAACTAGTCCCAGCAAGATGAAACACAGCAGGCCCCCAACCCAGCTCCTCCCCTCGAGGAACCAAGCACAAAGTGCTCACTCTTTCCAACGGTTAGTTTATATCCCGAAAAGGAGCCGACCCTCTTCAATATCCCCATGATATTCCCAATCACCATCCCCAGATTTCTTACATAGAGTAAAGGATCGTAGTCAAACAATCGTAGTCATACAAAGACACCCTGTGCTCCAATCCCCCGACCACGGCCCCCCCACTTCCAACCCCCACCCCACTTGTCTGCAGCCCTCGCCAGCGTGAACAACGGAGACATAGGACAACCCTGCCTTGTCTCCCTGTGCAGTCAGACCCCAAACTCCTGGTTTTAATTCGCACACTAGCAGATGGTGCCTCATAGCAGCCGCACCCCCAAAAAAAACCAGGAAAGGTCCCAAAACTCTACAGAACCACGAACAGGTAGCTCCATTCAACCTACTGAATGCCTTTTCTGCATCCAAAGATACAATTATGTCTGATTGCAACCCACCAATGGTGTGAGAAGCACATTAAGTAACCGCCTCACGTTGGACGACAGCTTCCTACCCTTCACAAAGCCTGTCTGATCCTCCCCCATAACCTCCGGGAGACAAGGCTCCAACATTAACACTAAAATCTTAGCCAGTGGTTTTGCATCCACGTGAAGAGAGAAATCAGCCAGTACGACCCACAAAGTTGTGCAGGCTAGCTAGATTGGCCACACTAAATTGACCCTTTAAAAAAAAAAACACAACCATTATCATTTAGAAGGACAAGATCAGCAAATACCTGGAAACCCCACCACCTGTAGGTTCCCCTCCAAGTCACTCACCACCCTGACTTGGAAATATATTGCCGTTCCTTCACTGCTGTTGGAGCAACATCCTGGAACTCCCTCCGTAACAGCACAGCAGGTATACCTGCACCTCACGTACTGCACCACCTTCGGAAGGGCAATGAGGGATGGGCAATGAATGTTGGCCTGACCAGCGATGCCCACATCCTGTAATGAATTTTTAAAAACACTGTGGGATCATTATCCTTCTTTAGAAGGAAAATGGACACCAGCCCCACATCTATAGGAGGGAACTCTGTGCCATGAATCATTAAACATCCCCAACATCAATGGGGTCAACTGATCGGCAGTCCTCTTAGAATTCTACCAGGAAATCTCTGGCCCTGGCGTCTTTGCAGCTTGCATCTTTCCAAGGCAGTGTGGGCCTCCTCCTCCGACCCCAATGGCATCTCCAACTTCCAACGCAGTTCCTCCCACCCTTTAAGAACTCTGCATTCCTGCTCATTCTATGGCAACTCAGGGAGTTCTGGATTTGGGTCCAATCTTGCACTTTTGAGGAAATAAAGCTCAATTGCGTCCAAACCATTTCCTTTTTTGAAGGTAGCCCATTATTCGAGTACAGATTTTCCTACTAACCAAATTATAGAATAGAATCATAGAATTCCTGTAGTACAGGAGGCCACCATTTGGCCCATCGAGTCTGTACAGAACCCTCCCCCCGAAAGAGCACCCTACCAAAGCCCAGTCCCCACCCTCTATCCGCAACTCCACTGACCTGCACATCTTTGGACTGTGGGAGGAAACCAGAGCACCCAGAGGAAACCCACGCAGACAAGGGCAGAATGTGCAAACCCCACACAGTCACCGGAGGCCAGAATTGAACTCTGGTGCTGAGAGGCAGCAGTGCTAAACACTTTGCCACTCGAGACTGGTAGTCTGTCTGGCCCAGCTCATTCTTGCACTATTGAAGTCAGCTCTCTCCTCGTTAATTATTCGGACTCTGGATTGTCCATTGTCTTTTTCTGCTGTCATCCTAAACCTGATGATACAATGACCACTGTATTAAAAGCACTTTATCTACGTCGCTCACCTCATTGCCACGAACAAAGTCCAACAGTGCCTCCTTTCCTTTGGACTGGGTACAAACTGTAGAAAGATCTCTTGAACACAACTAAGGAACGCTTGCCCCTCTATTCCAGTCCATATTTGGATAATTTAAATCCCGATTATAAGTACTCTATAATGTTTGCCTTGGTCTACAATTTCCCTGCAGATTTGGGCCTCTACATCCTTCCCACTAGTTGGTGGTTCATAGACTACACCAAGCAATGTGGATGGACTAATAATGCATCAGGGAATAAGGTCAAAGCAAGAATAATGGTCAAAACGTAAAAGGTGATTTATCTGAATACATGAAGCAATCATACCAAGATAGGCAAACTAATAGAGATAAATGGGTTTATTTAATAGCCTTTAGAGATGTGGTTGCGTAGTAACCAATGTTAAAAACGAAATATTCCAGAGTATTCGACATATCGAAGAGACAGGCAAAATGGAGTAGAGGGTGATAGTACTGATAATAAAAAGATGCAGGGATAATCACGGGAACGACTCTTCACGGAAAAGCAGGAGGTAGAATCAATATAGGTGAAAGTATGGGGGCAGTATGGTAGCATAGTGGTTAGCACTATGGCTTCACAGCGCCAAGGTCCCAGGTTCGATTCCCGCTTGGGTCACTGTCTGTGCGGAGTCTGCACGTTCTCCCAGTGTCTGCGTGGATTTTTTCCGGGTGATCCGGTTTCCTTCCACAGTCCAAAGATGTGCAAGTTAAGTGGATTGGCCATGTTAAATTGCCCTGAGGTTAGATGGGGTTGCAGGGTTACGGGGATAGGGTGGAGGGTGGGGTTAAGTAAGGTGCTCTTTCCAAGAGCCGCTGCAGACTCAATGGGCCAAATGGCCTCCTTCTGCACTGTAAATTCTATGATGATTCTATGAACTGACAAGGGAAGAAGTTTACAAGCCTAAAAATAGCTATACTTTAGGATAATTATTAATGAAGAAATTGAAACTTGCAGCAAAAGCAATGCAATAGCAGCGGGGGAGGGGGCATTCATTTACATACAACTTGGTCAAATTAAATTAGCACAAACAGTGGAGGGGACAAGGTCAGGAAATGCATTTGAGACAATTTCCTAGAACAATATCTTGTGCAATGAATCAGAGGTCAGATCTTAATGCAACAAGACAAGGTTAATCAGTAATCTCACAGTAAGGGATCCTTTGTGGAAGAGTGATCATAATAGCATTTCCCACTGAGTTCAAGAGTGAGCCGTAAGTCCAAAACTACTACAGCATCATACTTAACCATCAAATACATGGATATGAAGGTACATATTTTTAAAGGATTGGAAAATTTAAAAAAGACTGTAGATAAAGCAATGGTGAACAGTTTTAAAATATTTCATAATTCTCAATACATGTTCCAGTGAGAAATAAAAATACCACGTGGTCAACTAAAAAGAGGCGAAGGATAGACCAATAAAGGCTTATAATAGTGCCAAGAGTATGAATCGGAGGTCTGGAGAAACCTGCAAAGAATAAGTAAATAATCTAGAGGCAGAAAGAATGTGCATAAATTAAAGCAAGAAATGAAAAGACTGCAAGATTCCACAAGAAACAAAATGAGGGTCCCTTTAAAGGCTGAATGGGGAATTTAAGAGACGTTAAACAAATCCTGGCAAGGTGAGTTGGTGCTAACTATGGCTTTAGAGTCCTGCACAATGTTCTGACTATGACCCAACTATTCAGTTATACATCAATCACAATATCCTTTGATTAAATGCCAGCATTTTCAGAAACTAAGTTTTGGACACTCCGCCTGAATTCACACTTTCAATCAATTCTAGATTTGCCTCATGTCGGTGCTCCACCACACATTTCAATATTATACAGAGGTTACAGTTCCATTCCCCTGCCCCCCAATTCCCATCCATTCCACTTACCTGTATATTTCTCAAGTTTCTGTCCAGCCACACTACTTCATGGTTTGCCGAACTTTCTGCTTTCCTTTTGTCTGCAAATTTCAACATTGTTGCCAATTTCCAATTACTTGGAAGTGCAAAAGAGAGTCCAAAACCGACCCTTTTCAACCTTCCAAATTTTAAATCTTGATCAACCAACTTCCTATCCATATTGCAATATTTCCTTATACCATACCAAGCGTCTTCATGAGGACATTTTAAAAAAAAAATTGACTACATTCTGTCAATCAGCCACTTCAAAACCAATACGACCCGTCTAAAAATTCCCAGTTGGCTGTCCTCGATGAAGAGGGCTATTTGAAAATGCTAACTAATTTGATCGAGTTATGGTTCTGAAGAAATTTTTCCCACAACTCATGTTGGGCAAACTGGTCTATAGCTTCCCAATTTATCCTCATCTTTTTGATAAAAGGGTCCTTCCCTCCATCCTGAATAATCTGCATACTCAACCCAGAAGCCTTGTATATTGGATTGAAACATTGTAGCTACCGGCCAAACAAGAGCAATGCAAGATGCCCCAATGGTTTTAAATATCACAAACTTCATTGTATAAAAGTAAAAAACACTTTTGTTTACAATTACATTGTGAAAGAGAGCAGTCAGAAGCAGCATGGACTTGGGGAAAACTGTTAATAATGAATATAAGGAAAGGCAGACATAAAAAAATTACTTTGCATCACTAGAGTCCTGTTCTACTGAATATCAACAGACCTCATTCAGTTAAGGACAGGGATTCATCAAAATCATAAACAAGATAATGGTAATGGAGAAATTAAAAAGCAAGAGAGACAGATTTTTCCATACCACTCAGGTCCCAGAACCCCCCCCCCCCCCCCCCAACTATCCAAGGCCCAAAAACACTCATTCTAGTGAAGGAAGGAGTTACGTATACTTCTTTGAACCAAGTCGGCTGTGTTTGCTGCTCACAAGGTGGTCACCACTACATTGTTGAGATCAAAGTGCAAAACGGGTTACCATCTTGCAGAAAACCTCACCCGCAAATGAGATTGGGGGGGGGGGGGGGGCTAGCAGTGTCCAAGGTTTTTTCTTCCTTTGTTCACCTTGGGGGGGGGGGGGGGGAGGGGGAAGAGACTGGGCGCCATCTTAGATGGACCTGGGATCCAGGAATTTGGGGGGGGGGGGGGGGGGGGGGGGAGATGAGAGAGACCCCTGACAAGATTGTTGACCTGCTAAGTGCAGGGCTTGGGAGAGGCCGATGGGCTGTTCCTGCAGGAGAATCACCTGCTGGTGTGGGACCAGATCAGGTTGCAGAAGGCTTGGGTGAGTCATCTTTTTCATTCGGAGTTCGATAGTAGGTCAAGGGAGGTGGTGATTTTGGTTGGCAAGAGGGTTCGTCATCAGGTAGGGACGGTGGTGGCCGATCAGGGTGGTCACTACGTGATGGTTACAGGTACATTGGAGGGGAAAGCAATGGTGGTAATGAATGTGTATGTCCCAAATTGGGACAATGTTATGTTTATGGACTGGCTGTTAGCTGCCATTCCGGAGCTGGATGTGCACCAGCTGATTTTTGGAGTGGGGGGGGGGGGGGGGGGGGGGGGGGGGAGATTTTTTTTTTAAACTGCGTTTTTGATCCAAGGTTAGATTGCTCCAGGACAGGATTGCTGCTTCTTTCAGGGATGGCTAAGGTGTTGGCTGTATTTATAGAGGAGGGGGAGGGGTGGATCCAGGGTGGTTTGTGAACCCGTGGTTAAGGAGCTTGTTTTTTCCCCCCAGTGCACAAGGAATAGTTCAGTCTGCAAGCATAGCCCCGAGCTTCTGGTGACCTGTCTTTTTAATTCTCCACTTGCACTCATGTTGATGTTTCTGCCCTCAAGCCCAACCTGTGAAGCTCAACGCAAGCTTCAGAAACAGTGCTGCATCCTTCAAACAAGCACTTTACAGCCTTCAGGATTCAACATAGAGTTCAACAATTTCAGACCATAATCTTGAAGCCCATTTCATGTTCTTCTCTTTGCACGTCTCAGGTTTTTTTTAAACTTTTTGCTTGCATTCAGCAGCACAATTGCACTCGGCATCTTTTGTTTCTTTGTCTGCTCCAAAACCATTCCCTTCGGCCCTGGAAGCTGCTTGATGTGGGAGCTGGCAGATCCCATTGCGAGCTGCAGCGACCACATCTGCAGTAAGTGTTGGCTGCTCGAAGAGCTAGAGTCTGAGCTTCAAACACTGAGGCACATCAGGGAGGGGGAGACTTACCTGGACACTGTTTCAGGAGGCAGTCACACCTGTCAGAGTAAGTAGTTTAAATCCTGCCAGTGGCCAGGGACAGCAGGGTGTGACTGCAAGTCAGGCAGGTAAAGGGAACCAGCAGTCAGGAACTCAGGAGCCTCAGCCCTTGACCCTGTCCAACAGATACGAGGCACTTGCTCCATGTGTGGATGGCGAACATGGCTGCAGGAAGGATGAGTCAGCTGACCAAGGCACCATGGTTCAGCAAGCCATTCAAGGGGAGGGGAGTAAATAGGCAAGTTGTAGTTGTAGGGGATTCTATTATTAGGGGGATAGATAGTATCCTTTGTGAGCAGGATAAAGAGTCTCGCATGGTATGTTGCCTGCCCGGTGCTAGGGTGCGGGACATCTCTGACCTGCTTGAAAGGATACTGGAGAGGGAGGGGGAGGATTCAGTTGTTGTGGTCAATGTCGGTACCAACAACATAGGAAAGTCTAGGAAAGAGGACCTGTTTAGAGATTATAAAGAGCTAGGATTCAAATTAAAAAACAGGTCCTCAAGGGTCATAATCTCCGGATTACTGCCCAAGCCACGTGCAAATTGGCATAAGGAGGCAAGAATAAGGGAAGTTAACATGTGGCTGAAAGAGTGGTGTGGGAAAGAGGGGTTCCTTTTCATGGGACACTGGCATCAGTTTTGGGACCGTTGGGATGGTCTCCACCTGAACCGAGCTGGGACCAGTGTTCTGGCGAAAAGAGTAAATAGGGTGGTGGTGGTGGGGGGGGGGGGGGGGGAGAGAAAAGGGAAAGTCAGGGAACCAAGAGGTGAAGTAATCAGTGGGAAGCCTAGCTGCTTAGGAATACAAAAAAGCACGAAAAGTCATAACTCAGGAGAGGTTACGATAGTCCCCATCTCACAAAATATGACAGTGTATGGAAAGGCTCAGTAAACCAAGGTCCACCACACTAAGAAAACAAAAAGGGACGGTCAATAGAGAATTAAAGGTGCTATATTTAAATGCGCGCAGTGTACGGAACAAGGTAGATGAGCTTGTGGCCCAGATTGTGACTCGCAGGTATGATGTGGTAGGCATCACAGAGTCGTGGTTGCAGGGGGTTCAGGACTGGCATTTAAACATCCAGGGATTCACAACCTATCGAAAAGACAGAGAGGTGGGCAGAGGGGGCGGGGTTGCCTTGTTAATTAGGAATGAAATTAAATCAACAGCACTAAACGACATAGCGTCAGACGATGTGGAGTCTGTGTGGGTAGAGTTGAGGAACCACAAAGGCAAAAAACCCATAATGGGAGTTATGTACAGGCCTCCTAACAGTGGTCAGGACCAGGGGCATAAAATGCACCACAAAATAGAAAGGGCATGTCAGAAATGCAAGGTCACAGTGATCATGGGGGACTTCACTATGCAGGTGGACTGGGTAAATAATGTTGCCAGTGGACCCAAAGAAAGGGAATTCATTGAATGTTTACAGGAGGGCTTTTTGGAACAGCTTGTGATGGAGCCCACGAGGGAACAGGCCATTCTGGACTTAGTGTTATGTAATGAGCCAGACTTGATACAAGATCTTAAAGTAAGGGAACACTTAGGACGCAGTGATCATAATATTGTAGAATTCAGTCTGCAATTTGAAAGAAAGAAGGTAGAATCAGATGTAAAGGTGTTACAGTTAAATAAAGGTAACTACAGGGGCACGAGGGAGGAACTGACGAAAATCGACTGGGAGCAGAGCCTAGTGGGAAGGACAGTAGAACAGCAATGGCAGGAGTTTCTGGGAGTAATTGAGGACACAGTACAGAGGTTCATCCCAAAGAAAAGAAAGGTTATCAGAGGGGAGATTAGGCAGCCATGGCTGACAAAGGAAGTCAGGGAATGCATCAAAGCAAAAGAGAAAGCCTATAATGTGGCAAAGGGTAGTGGGAAGTCAGAAGATTGGGAAGGCTACAAAAACAAACCGAGGATAACAGAGAGAAATAAGGAAGGAGAGGATCAAATATGAAGGTAGGCTAGCCAGTAACATTAGGAATGATAGTAAAAGTTTCTTTAAATACATTAAAAACAAACGGGAGGCAAAAATAGACATTGGACCGCTCCAAAATGACGCTGGTAATCTAGTGATGGGAGACAAGGAAATAGCTGAGGAACTAAATAAGTACTTTGCGTCAGTCTTCACAGTAGAAGACATGAGTAATATCCCAACAATTCAGGTGTGTCAGGGGGCAGAGTTGAATATGGCAGCCATCACAAAGGAGAAAGTGCTAGAGAAACTAAGAGGTCTAAAAATTGATAAATCTCCAGGCCCAGATGGGCTACATCCTAGAGTTCTAAAGGAGATAGCTGAAGAAATAGTGGAGGCGTTAGTTATGATCTTTCAAAAGTCACTGGAGTCAGGGAAAGTCCCAGAGAATTGGAAAATCGCTGTTGTAACCCCCCTGTTCAAGAAGGGAACAAGGAAAAAGATGGAAAATTATAGGCCAATTAGCCTAACCTCGGTTGTTGGCAAGATTCTAGAATCCATTGTTAAGGATGAGATTTCTAAATTCTTGGAAGTGCAGGGTCGGATTAGGACAAGTCAGCATGGATTTAGTAAGGGGAGGTCGTGCCTGACAAACCTGTTAGAGTTCTTTGAAGAGATAACAAATAGGTTAGACCAAGGAGAGCCAATGGATGTTATCTATCTAGACTTCCAAAAGGCCTTTGATAAGGTGCCTCACAGGAGACCATAGATCATAGAATTTACAGTGCAGAAGGAGGCCATTCAGCCCATCGAGTCTGCACCGGCTCTTGGAAAGAGCACCCTACCCAGGTCAACACCTCCACCCTATCCCCATAACCCAGTAACCCCACCCAACACTAAGGGCAATTTTGGACACCAAGGGCAATTTATCATGGCCAATCCACCTAACCTGCACATCTTTGGACTGTGGGAGGAAACCAGAGCACCCGGAGGAAACCCACGCACACACGGGGAGGATGCAAACTCCACACAGACAGTGACCCAAGCTGGAATTGAACCTGGGACCCTGGAGCTGTGAAGCAATTGTGCTATCCACAATGCTACCGTGCTGCTGAGTAAAATAAGGGCCCATGGTATTCGAGGCAAGGTACTAACATGGATTGATGATTCGCTGTCAGGCAGAGAGTTGGGATAAAAGATTCTTTTTCGGAATGGCAACCGGTAACGAGTGGTGTCCCGCAGGGTTCAGTGTTGGGGCCACAGCTGTTCTCTTTATATATTAACAATCTAGATGACGGGACTGGGGGCATTCTGGCTAAGTTTGCCGATGATACAAAGATAGGTGGAGGGGCAGGCAGTATTGAGGAGGTAGGGAGGCTGCAGAAAGATTTAGACAGTTTAGGAGAGTGGTCCAAGAAATGGCTGATGAAATTCAACGTGGGCAAGTGCGAGGTCTTACACTTTGGAAAAAGGAATAGAGGCATGGACTATTTTCTAAACGGTGACAAAATTCATAATGCTGAAGTGCAAAGGGACTTGGGAGTCCTAGTCCAGGATTCTCTAAAGGTAAACTTGCAGGTTGAGTCCGTAATTAAGAAAGCAAATGCAATGTTGTCGTTTATCTCAAGAGGCTTGGAATATAAAAGCAGGGATGTACTTCTGAAGCTTTATAAAGCATTAGTTAGGCCCCATTTAGAATACTGAGAGCAATTTTGGGCCCCACACCTCAGGAAGGGCATACTGGCACTGGAGCGGGTCCAGCGGAGATTCACACGGATGATCCCAGGAATGGTAGGCCTAACATACGATGAACGTCTGAGGATCCTGGGATTATATTCATTGGAATTTAGGAGGTTGAGGGGAGATCTAATAGAAACTTACAAGATAATGAATGGCTTAGATAGGGTAGATGTAGGGAAGTTGTTTCCATTAGCAGGGGAGACTAGGACCCGGGGCACAGCCTTAGAATAAAAGGGAGTCACTTTAGAACAGAGATGAGGAGAAATTTCTTCAGCCAGAGAGTGGTGGGTCTGTGGAATTCATTGCCACAGAGGGCGGTGGAGGCCGGGACGTTGAGTGTCTTTAAGACAGAAGTTGATAAATTCTTGATTTCTCGAGGAATTAAGGGCTATGGAGAGAGAGCGGGTAAATGGAGTTGAAATCAGCCATGATTGAATGGTGGAGTGGACTCGATGGGCCGAAGGGCCTTACTTCTGCTCCTATGTCTTATGGTCTAACACCTCAGACATTCAGAAGAGAAAATGCTGGAAAATCGCAGCAGGTCTGGCAACATCTGTAGGGAGAGAAAAGAGCTAACGTTTCGAGTCCGATGACTCTTTGTCAAAGCTAACAGACAAAGTGGGAAATATTTATACTGTGGAGTGAGAATGAAAGATGAGTCATAGCCACTGAATCCCAGGGAAACCGGGTGTTAATTCCCTGGGTTTCTGTGGTTTGACTCATCTTTCAGTCTCACTCCACAGTATAAATATTTCCCACTTTCTGTCTGTCAGCTCCGTCATCGGACTCAAAACGTTTGCTCTTTTCTCTCCCTATAGATGCTGCAGACCTGCTGTGATTTTCCAGCATTTTCTCTTTAGTTTCAGATTCCAGCATCCGCAGTAATTTGCTTTTAACCTCCGACGTTCAGTCTCTCTAGTCTATCACCCCATCACATACCACAAACCTCCTGTCCTATTACGTTGTGTAATATCTTGTTACTCATTTGCTTTTTGCCAAGCTGGTCATATGGTTGATGTTCAGTAACACTCAAAAGTCTTCAAATAAAGCAAATACTGTTTATTGAGTAACAATAATAATTTAACTATGAGTTTGTTCTCTCCATTAACTAAACTATAGATTAAATTAACAAAACTAAATATTTATTAACGATGATTAACTGCACATTAAGCTACCTCTCTCTACCTCTGGTGACTCGTCACTCCAAACACGAAAAGGCAGGAACTCTCCTTGAGTTTATCTTTTATACCCATAGCTGGTGCTGCCATCTAGTGATAATCTAGCTGTTACTTCTGTATATTAACCCTTTACATACACACAGATATGCAGATCAGTACACCTCCCTTTTGTCCTCATCCCACCATGCGTCGCTAACTTTTCCCAGTTCTGATGAAAGGGCACACTTGAAATGTTAAATCTTTCTTGCTACAAGTGCTACAAAGCCTGCTGGATACTTCCAGCATTTTGTGTTATATTTATTTATCATGTTAAATTCTCCTGACATGGGAACCATTCCTTCTCTTTTTAAAAAAATATTTTTATTCAAATTTTTACATATTTTCAACAAATATTTTTACAGAAATAAGAAAAAACAAAGAACACATAAATAAACATCTTATAGCTAGGTCACGTATTCCCCCAATATACAAGTCCCCCATTAAATGATAATAAACACAGTAGTAAACACAAAGCACCCCCCCCCCCCCCCGGTTGCTGCTGCTGTCCACCTCATAACTCTCCGCTAGAAAGTCAAGGAACGGTTGCCAGCGCCTGAAGAACCCTTGCACAGACCCTCAAGGCAAATTTTACCCTCTCCAATTTAATGAACCCTGCCATGTTGCTGATCCAGGCTTCCACGCTTGGGGGCCTCGCATCCTTCGACTGTCGCAGAATCCTCCGCCAGGCTACCAGGAACGCAAGGCCAGAATACCAGCCTCTTTCGTCTCCTGCACTCCCGGCTCGTCCTATACCCCAAATAGTGCGGGCCCCCAACTCGGCTTGACCTGGGTGTTTACCACCTTAGACACCGTCCTCGCAACGCCCATCCAGGACCCAGGCAGCGCTGGGCACGCCCAGAACATGTGGGCGTGATTTGCTGGGCTCCCCGAACACACCTGTCATCTACTCCAAAAAACCAACTCAGCCTTGCCCCAGTCCTGTGCGCCCTGTGCAGAACCTTAAATTGTATCAGGCTAAGCCTGACGCAAGAGGAGGAAGAATTTACCCTACCCAGGGTGTCCCGCCCACGTACCCTCGTCTATCTCCTCCCCCAGGTCCTCCACTCATTTATCTTTCAGCTCCTCCACCGAGGCTTCCTCCCCCTCCTGCATCTCCTGGTAAATCGCAGAGACCTTGCCTTCTCCAACCCACACCCCCGAGAGCACCCTATCCTGGATCTTGCGTGCTGGCAGCAGCGGAAATTCCCTCACCTGCCGTCTTACAAACACCCTTACCTGCATGTACATGAAAGCATTTCCATGGGGGAGCCCGAATTTTTCTTCCAACGCCCCAAGGCTCGCAAACGTCCCATCTATAAACAGGTCCCCCATCCTTCTAATACCTGCCCTGTGCCAGCTCAGGAACATTCCATCCATTCTCCCCGGGACAAACCGATGGTTCTCTCGGATCGGGGACCACACCGAAGCCTCTGCCTCCCCCTGTGGCGTACCCACTGCCCCCAGATTTTGAGGGTCGCCGCCACCACTGGACTCATGGTGTACGTTGTCGGCAGGAGCGGCAGCGGTGTCATCACCAGCGCTCTCAGGCTCTCACAGGACGCTATCTCCAGCCTCTTCCACACCGCCCCCTCCATTACCCACTTGCGTATCATCGCCACATTGGCAGCCCAGTAGTACCCACAGATTAGGCAACACTAGCCCTCCTCTGTCCCTGCTCCGTTCCAGAAACACCCTTCGCACCCTCGGGGTCCTTTTCGCCCATACAAACCCCATGATGCTCCTGCTGACCCGCTTAAAAAAGGCCTTGGGATCAGGATAGGGAGGCACTGGAATTTAAAAAAGGAACCTCGGGAGCACCGTCACCTTCACCGACTGTACCCTACCCGCCAGGGAGTGTGGCAGCATATTCCACCTTTTAAACCCCTCCTCCATCTGCTCCAGCAGCCTCGCCAAGTTGAGCTTGTGTAAAGCCCCCCAGCTCCTGGCCACCTGGATCACTAGGTACCGAAAACTCCTTTCCGCCCTCTTCAATGGAAGCTCGTCTATCCCCCTCCCCTGGTCCCCTGGGTGTATCACGAACAGCTCACTCTTCCCCACGTTGAGCTTATACCCGTAAAAGTCTCCAAACTCCGAGGATCCGCATCACCTCCGGCATCCCCACCACCGGGTCCGCCACATACAGTAACAGGTCGTCGGCATACAGCGATACCCGGTGTTCCTCCCCCCCCCCCCCCCCGCACCAGCCCCCGCCAGTTCCTGGACTCCCTCAAAGCCTTTGCCAAAGGCTCAATTGCCAACGCAAATAGCAGGGGGGAAAGGGAGCACCCCTGCCTCGTCCCCCGGTACAGCCGAAAGTATTCCGACCTCCTCCGATTTGTGGCCACACTCGCCACCAGGAGTTCGTACAGTAACCTAACCCAACTAAGGAACCCCTCCCCGAACCTCAACACTTCCCACAGGTACCCCCACTCCACCTTATCGAAAGCCTTCTCCGCACCCATAGCCGCCACTATCTCCGCTTCCCCCTCCACTTCAGGCACCATGATTACATTTAGGAGCCTCCGCACATTGGTGTTTAGCTGCCTTCCGTTCATGAAATCCGTCTGGTCCTTGTGGATCACCCCCAGGAGACAGTCCTCAATTCTGGTAGCCAACACCTTCACTAACAGCTTCGCATCCACGTTGAGGAGCGAGATTGGCCTATACGACCCACACTGTAAAGGGTCCTTGTCCCGCTTCAAGATCAGCGCCCTGGACATCGTCGGGGGTAGGACACCCCCCCCCCCCCCCCCCCCTCATTGAAAGTCCTCACTAGTAGTGGGCCCAACAGGTCCATATACTTCCTGTATACTTCCCAACAGGTCCATATACTCCGTCTGGGGCTCAGACCTATACAGCCCCTCATAGAAGTCTCTAAATACCCCATTTATTCCCACCGCACTCTGCACCGTGTTCCCTCCTTTATCCCCAACTCCCCCAATCTCCCACGCTGCCTCCCACTTCCGAAGCTGGTGTGCCAGCATCCGGCTAGCCTTCTCCCCGTATTCATACACCGCCCCTTGCGCCTTCCTCCACTGCACCTCTGCCTTCTTGGTAGTCAACAGGTTTAACTCGGCCTGGAGGCTTCGGCGCTCCTCGAGTCGTCCCTCCTCGGGGACCTCTGCATACCTCCTATCTACCCTTAAAATCTCCCCCATCAACCTCTCCTTCGCTCTCCTCTCCTTCCCCTCCTTGTGGGCCCTAATGGAGATGAGCTCTCCCCTAATCACCGCCTTCAGCGCCTCCCGGACCACCCTTACCTGCACCTCCCCATTATCGTTAACCTCTGATCCGCCCGCTCACCTCCTCATCCGCCAGCAAACCCACCTCCAGGCACCACAGCGGGCGCTGGTCCCTCTCCTCCCCTAGCTCGAGCTCCACCCAGTGCGGGGCATGGTCTGAGATGGCTATGGCCGAATACTCCGTGTCCTCCACCCTCAGGATCGGCGCCTTGCTCAAAACAAATAAGTCAATCCGGGAGTAGGCTTTATGGACGTGGGAAAAGAGGAGAATTCCCTGGCCCCTGGCCTAACAAACCTCCATGAGTCCACTCCTCTCATCTAGTCGATAAACCCCCTCAACAACGTGGCCGCCGCCGGCCTCTTACCCGCCCTGGACCTGGAACGGTCCAATGCTGGATCCAATACCGTATTAAAGTCCCTCCCCCATTATCAAGCTCCCTGCCTCCAGGTCCGGAATCCAGCCCAACATGCGCCGCATAAATCCGGCACCGTCCCAATTTGGGGCATACGCATTCACCAAGACTACCCGCACCCCATGGAACTTACCACTCACCATCACACACCTACCTCCATTGTCTGCCACGATGTTCAGCGCCTCAAACGATACCCGCATCCCCACCAAAATCGCCACCCCTCGATTCTTTGCGTCCAACCCAGAGTGGAAAACCTGCCCTACCCACCCCTTTCTCAGCCAAACCTGGTGTGCCACCCTCAAATGCATCTCCTGGAGCATAACCACATCTCCCTTCAGGTGCGTGAACACACGGGCTCTCTTGACCAGCCCATTCAGGCCTATCACATTCCAAGTTATCAGCCCCCCCCCCCGGCCGATTAGCCATCTCCCTTTCTAGGCCAGCCACGTGCCCGCGCCTCCCGCACTCTCCATTCCCCCCAGCGGCAGACCCCCACCCAGACTCTCTTCAGGCACCAGCTCCCCTTTGGCCAATGCAGCAGCAACCCAGTCGTCGTGCCCCCCCACCCCCCCCCCCCCCAAGCTGCGTTGCTCCCACATAGCACTCCCGTAAGTCAGCTGACTCCTGCTGACCCGCCACTCCATCGACCTCCCAGTGAGAGAATCTCTCTTTCCCTTTCTCCCCCCCCCCCTCCCCCAAACCCCCGTCCATCAGCGGGTGCTCCTCTCCAGCACCACCCCTCCCCCTTCCTTCCCCAGCGCAGGAAATAGCCCGCGCATTCCACCAAGCCGGCCCCGCCCCCTCTGGCGCAGCTCTTTTTCGTGGCCTGATCACAGCTCCCCCACCTCGGGCCTCCCCTCTCCCCTCCTCCTCCTCTACCAACCGACGCCCACACTCTCACCAAACCCCCACTACGAACCATTTCACCCTACCCCACCCAGCGCCCCAAAAAACCCAGTACCAAACAGAACAGAACATCCCCCCCAAAACACAACAATCACATCAATCCTCTCGCGACATCCCCTCGCATCCGAACCTCAATCCGAGTCCAACTTTTCGGCCTGGATAAAAGGTCCACGCCTCCTCCGGCGTCTCAAAGTAGTGGTGGCGGTCCTTGAAAGTGACCCACAGTCGCGCCGGCTGCAACATTTCAAATTTCACTCCCTTCCGATGCAGAGCCGCCTTAGCCCGATTGTACCCGGCCCTCTTCTTGGCCAACTCCGCGCTCCAGTCCTGGTATTTCCGGACCTCTGCATTCTGCCACCTGCTGCTCCGCTCCTTCTTTGCCTACCTTAGGACACACTCCCTGTCCACGAAGCGGTGGAACTGCACCAGCACCGCCCGCGGCGGTTTGTTGGGCTTGGGCGTCCTCGCCAGGACCCGGTGGGCCCCCTCCAGCTCCAGGGACCATGGGAAGGACCCCGCGCCCATCAACGTGTTCAGCATCGTGACCACGTATGCTCCAACATCCGACCCCTCCACTCCCTCCGGGAGGCCCAGAATCCGCAGGTTCTTCCTCCTCAACCGATTCTCCATGTCCTCGAACTTCTCCTGCCATTTCTTATGCATCGCCTCGTGCGTCTCTACCTTCACCGCCAGGCCCAAGATCTCGTCCTCGTTCTCCGAAACCTTTTGCTGCACCTCCCGGATCGCCGCCCCCTGGGCCTTCTGTGTCTCGAGCAGCTCGTCTATCGAAGCCTTCATCGGCTCCAACAGCTCTGCCTTCAATTCCGTGAAGCAGCGCTGGAGAAACTCCTGCTGCTCTTGCGACCACTGCGCCCACGCTGCCTGGTCTCCACCCGCCGCCATCTTGGTTTTCCTTCCTCGCACTCTTCGCTGCTCCAAAACTACTTTTTTCACTGCTCCACTCCTGGTCCAATCCATACAGTGCTGGGGAGATATTACTGTCACCTTCCCACACTGGGAACCGTTGAACAAATTCCGCTGGGGGGCCCTAAAAAGAGCCCAAAAGTCCGATTCTGGCAGGAGCTGCCGAACGTGCGACTTAGCTCCGCATAGCCGCAATCAGAAGTATGGGAACCATTCCTTTAGATTAGAGAATTGCATATGGCGTTTGCCATTTAAGAAAGATTAAAGGCGGAAACCAGGATATTATAGACAGCGAGCCCAACAGCTATAGTTGGGAAATTGCCAGAATCTATAGTTCGGGATGGAGTGATTGAACCTCAACATTTTAGCTAATCAGAGAGGAACAGTTGGATTCATAAAGTACACACCTTGGCTAATGAACACTATTAACTTTTTTTTTTTGTAGAGGTGACTGAAATAGTAGAAATTGGAATGCCCCCCCCCCACCCAAAAGACCCTATATCTGCAATCCACCTAACCGGCACATCTTTGGACCGTGAGGGGAAACCGGAGCACCCGGAGGAAACCCACACAGACACAGCAGAACGTGCAAACTCCACACAGTCACCAGAGGTCGGAATCGAACCAGAGTCCTTGGCGCTGTGAGGCAGCAGTGCTGAACACTGTGGAACTGTGCCACCTCCAAGAGATTCCTTAAAACCTACCTCTATGACAAAGCATTTGGCCATCTGCCTTATACCCCAATGTGCCTCTGTGCTAAATTTTGTTTGACAACACTCCTGTGAATTCCTTACTATGTTCACGGTGCTATATAAACACGTCGGGGAGAGGTTGTCACTGAACTAGCAATCCACAGACCAGGACTAACGATGGGAAGACACGAGCTTAAATCCTACCATGGCAGCTGGGAAATTTAAATTAAGTTAATGAAATAAATCTCGAATTAGAAGCTAGCATCAGTAACAGTGACGATGTAATTACCAGCTTGTCGTAAATAGCCATCTGTTTCACGAGTGACCTTTAAGGATAGAAATCGCCTGTCCTCTCTCAGTTAGGCCCACAGGTGATTCCAGCCCACAGTGACTTGTTGGACTCTCAAATGCCTTTCAAAATAATCTGGCAATCCAGCTTTCAAGACAACTCGTCACCACTATCTTAAAGTGCAATAAACACTAGCCTGCGAATGAATAAGCTGTAGTTGCTAAAACATTCTCAAAGATAAATCTCGCACTGTATTTATGTCAGCTCATTTAGGTAGGGTTACTCTTGTCCTCATTTTCTCAGCAACTTTGTGAATCTTTTTTCGATCCTCCTCCACCCCCTTCAACGTCTCTCCTTGCTCCGGTACCTCGGCGGATGTCATAGACACTGCAGCCTTCACCGGGAGGGGATCGCCTCCTCCACCCACGCTTTCATCGCAGCCATCATCTCCCTCCGCAGCACCTTAATGTGCTTGGCTAACTGCCTCAAATTCTCCAGCAATCACCACGGTCAGAGTTTCCACTGTGAGGGGAGCAGCCCCACCCAGTGATCCAGTCTCCGCCATCTTTCTCCCTGCCGGACTCACCTGCTCACTCGACAGCAGGCTTTCGGCTATCTTTATAATAAGAATCTTTATTGTCACAAGTAGGCTTACATTAACACTGCAGTGAAGTTACTGTGAAAAGCCCCTAGTCACCACATTCCGGTGCCTGTTCGGGTACACGGAGGGAGAATTCAGAATGTCCAAATTAACTAACAGCACGTCTTTCGGTACTTGTGGGAAGAAACCGGAGCACCCGGAGGAAACCCACGCAGACACTGGGAGACCGTGCAGACTCCGCACAGATAGTGACCCAAGTCAGAATCGAACCTGGGACCCTGTGCTGTGAAGCAATAGTGCTAACAACTGTGCTACCGTGCCGCCCCCCCCCCCCCCCCCCCCAAAAAAAAAGATTTTAAACACAGGTTCCAGTGCAAAGCATTTTGCTCGGCTCCTTCTTACCAGTGCCCTTCTTCTGGGTCTTTAACATCTCCCAGCTTCCTTATACCTTCCTGCATCAGCTCATTCAAATACTGCCTCTGAAGCCGGGCATTAAAGTCCAAAACCCAGAGCCTCAAGCAGGAGTCACCCAATGAGCGACACCACCTACATGCCATCACTGAAGTCCTTTGTCAGCAAACGTAGCTAATATACCTGCACTCGGATTTGACTTGAAACCAGCTAGCAATTATTCTGCCACACGTTCTGACTCCGCATTCTCCAACCTTATGCATTAGTCTTATCAAAGGTCTTTTGAAAATCCAACAAAATTACGTTATTGCTGTACTCGGTTACCTCCTTTTAAATTCACGAAGGTTGATCCTTAAGTCATTGAAACTCCAACATGGTGTTTTGATCCATAAAAGACTCTTCCCACATAACGCTCCATATCTTCTCTAACTTTCCCCCCACCTGGGTTCCCCATTTGGTCAGTTAATGACCCTCTTCTAGTGATGGCCCCTAGACCTGATCTGCGACCATCAACAACTGCCCTCTTCATCTCCCCTACCCCACAAAGCACACCCCTCCTCCACTCCCACTCCCCAAGTGGGGACTCCTCTGAATCCACCCTATTAAATGACTTCATAATATTTGAAGATCTCCATTTGGTCAACCGAGACATCCCTTTTCTAGAAGAATAGAACCTCACCGCCAGTTAACTGGTTTCCTTTCTAAACAGGCAGTGTTCCTGCCAGGCTGAGATTAGTGTTACTCCCATACTTTTGTCATCTTCAATAATTTTGTTTTAACATACCAGTGCGTCCAACAAAACGAAACCAGCCATTAGAAATCCGTTTACGATTCTGTACCATTCAGTACAACCCAAGTTTCCTCCTTTGAAATAAACCCCAGTTAAAAAGATAAGTTTACTCGGGTGTTTTCCCTTGTGGAACTATCCTTGCCTCCACAACAGTGGTTACACCTTCCTGACATTCGGGAATCGATATGTAATGCCATCTCTTCAGTTGCTGTCTCTCATTATGTGCATTGTTACTTCATGGTGAAACTGAGCACTAAGTGTCAGACTGAGTGATCACTACTTTATAACTGAATCATAGTTCCCTGATTTGTAACCAAAGGCTACAATGCACGGAAATCAATAGCATTATAACAGACTTCAAGACCAGCTGATTAACTGTAAAACGATGACTCTTTGGATCAGAGAAAGGCAAATTGGAATATTTTCTTAAATGGTTAGTCTAGGAGCTGTGGCAAAGCAAAAGATTTAAGTATTCATGTCGACAAATGGCTTGAGGGCTAGTGTCTTTGTACAAAAATGGTTTGCCAAATGTTGCCATTTATCTCACTGGTGGTGCAATACAAAAGCAAGTGATGCTCCAGTTATCCACAGCCTTAGTTAGACTCCGTCTAGATTGTCACATTAAGTTGTTCCCAATGGAACATTAAGATCTACTGGTCTACAATACTAATTTACCAAAGGATATTATAGCATTAAGGATTAAATTACAAAAACAGGTTGCATAAACTTGAGTTTCAATTCCCTTGACTTTCGATATGTTGAGGGGTGATCTAATCAAGTCCTTTGAAATGAAAGAGGAAGTCTGTAAAGTAGCTTCAGTAAAACTTTTGATGGAGCATAAACCTAAAATTAGAGACAGACCATTTAAGAGTGATCTCAGGAAGAACTTTATCCACACAAAGGATAGTGAAAATCTGGAGCAGTGGAAACAGGCTTAGATAAAATATTTAAGATTTGGAGATCAGTAAATTTTTATTGGATCAAGATTATCAATACATATGGAGCAAGGTGGGTAAATAGAGTCGATACCGATCAGCAATTATCTAATACTATAGAGAAGTGGACTCCACTTGAGAATTACCTCCAAGTCTCCAGATGCACAAGGAAAGGAAATAAACTTCACTTACTTGTTGAAAAACACAGAAAACATTTTAAGTATACAGAAACAAAACAGGAAATGCTGGAGATGCGCTGCACTGTGAGGGGGAAAGTTGGATGCAACATGCATCATAACGGAAATCAAACCCGAATTCATCTCAATCTGCTTCCCACCCCAAAAGGTGAGTGGCAATCTTATGGAAACCCGATCAACTCCTCATTCCCCTTCAAGTCGTATACTACCCCGACTGAGATAGAAGCGGTCATTTCTACATTGATGCTATTTCAATCCTGCAATTCCATCCAATCCTGCAATTCCATCCAGAGTATCATCATCTCAAGGACCATGCTCATGCTGGGAGAAGGTCCATGGCCAACCTCTCAGGTCACCTTACAATGGGCATTAAATGGGGCCATTGCATGCACATCCTGAAACCAATAACAGAAAATCTAATTTGCCGTTGCTTTTTCCAGCATTCTCATCTTTGCCACAGATTTCTCCTTCAGATTTTGTCTTTGTGGCTGTTGTTTTTCCGGATCTATTTTCTTGTCTCGTCTTCCCAAACTTCCACTTATTTTTGTGTACATTCGCTATTTCCACATGCCATGTTTCCCAGCAGAATCCTAGCCCCCACCATTACTTATTTTGCCTTTAATTCCCAGCCTTTCAACTCATTCCATTTTTTTTGAACTGCATTCCCAACTCCCTTCATAATCATGCTTCACTCCTTGCATTCCTTAATTCTGTATGTGTTGTTTTTCTCTCAGTCCCTATTTTCTGCGCTCTCATTCCCTCCATTCATCAAATAGACATTTTCCCAACATATTCCCATTTCCTGAGTCACCTTCAGGATTTACTCACATTCTCTCTATTCCACATCTTTCAGGCTTTCCTTTATAGTTCACCCCTTAAATTCTCGGTTATTTTCCTCCAGATTTCAGTTGAAATACTCCCGAAATGTTGTTTTCTCCCAACGTTGAGTGTTTGTGATGTTCTAGTAAACCCTCACTCCTGCGCCCTTCTCCCCTCCCCCCCCCCCCCCAACCACTTCATCCTCCCCATATTCCCCCCTTCCCCATTCTCAGTTATGTTTTCTTCATTCCCAGCATTTCTCCAATGCCTTTCCTGCCAATCAGTATTTTAGCCCTGCTGCTCTCCCCTCGTCAGCAGTTATCCAGATGTTTCCAGCTTTGGCATACGTTTCACTGCTGTTGCTAAAGAGTTAATGTGACAAGAGGCATGGGATGAAATCTGAGAGATCACTTGTTTGATTTAAAAGTTGCTGCCAGTGTCGTAGTTTGCTCACTCACCAGAAAGATCCTGTAGGCATCGATGCGTCTAACCGATCCCCAGCAAGGGTCTGTATCATTGTGCTTTACTTTGCTGTCGGCACTGCATGACTGATTCCCACTATGAGAAAAGGGAGACAGTGAATTCCTGTCCCATAATTAGCATAAAATATAGTTTGGGGCCAAAAACAGAATCCACTTTGTCAAAACCATTTTGTTTTTTTATCCTATACACAGGAGAAACATTCAAAAACAATATTATCCACATGAGTTGTGAGACGGTCATACTGCCTGAGATTTATACTGAAGGTCACTGTACTCAGTGTCACATTGCCTCCCCACAAAGCATTCAAATAAATTGTTGAACCTTTTGAACAATGCAACTTCATTGATTTAGTAACAAATTAATCAGTTTTAAATTAGTCAATTCAGCTTGAACACAGTGACAGTTTATTAATCTGTTGCTGCAATGATTTATACAAGAATTTCCAAAAACTGGAATGTTTCCAGTCCTAACTGCATCATTGAGTGTGTTAAGGACAATAACTGGGAAGGACAAGGTGCTGGCACCTGCGCAGACTGGGTCCGAGGTGTGAGATTTCAGAAACCAACTAGAAGCCACCTGCTCAACAGAAACAGTCACCCTACAAGACAGAAACCAAGTCATCTACTTTTGTGTGTAGTTGGGGAGAGAACAGAGGCAGCCATTCATTCCTTCGAGTCGGTTCTGTATTCAGTTAGACCAGACCAGAGCTGACCTGTATCTTAAGTCCATCAACCCGACTTGTTCACCATTTGTTACGAAGGGGCAGCACAGTGGCAGTGGTTAGCACTGCTGCATCACAACACCAGGGAACCAGGTTCAATTCCAGCCGTGTGTGCATGTGCGTATGTGTGTGTGCGCGAGTGCACTTTCTCCCCATGTCTGCATGGGTTTCCTGCGGGTGCTCGGTTTCCTCGCAGTCCAAAGATGTGCAGGTTAGGTGGATTGGCTGTGCTAAATTGTCCCTTAGTGTCCAAAGGTTAGGTGGGGTGCTCTTTCAGAGGTGTAGATTTGATGGGCCAAATGGCCTCCTTCTGTACTGTATGGACTCTATGATCTTTGCCTTGCAAAAATCCACATCTCAGGTTTGAAACTGTCATTTGACTCCCATCACCAACAGCTTTTTCGGGAAAGAGTCCCAGATTTCCACCACCTTTTGTGAATAAATCCTTCCAGACATCCCTTCCATGTGGAAAAGACACAGCTATCCATGATGATGAACATGAGCATTTCCTCCAGGTTTGAAATCACTATTGTGTCAGGTGGCAGATTAATGGCAATTCAGAACGTCACTGATGAAAGCCAATGGTATGGAGAACCCATCTCAGCAGGGAGCACGCAGAGGTGCCTTCCCTTACAGCATTCATCTAAGAAGAGGATTCCAAATGCCAGCTTTGTTTTCAGTCTGGTGGAGTAGTTTACTCCTACCAAGAATGGAGGAATGTGGGAACACGGCTTTGCCACTGCATCCACGAAGAAATATAGATGTAAAATGTAAACACTCTGAAAAAAGGACAGGGTAAATCTTTTGCAAATAGCTTTCAAAAATTGGAGCTCACTCACTTAAGGTTTCAACTTTAATTGAAATGAAATTCAGCTGTAACGCCCAGGGTGTAAACTGCTGCGGAAGCATTTCACTACCTTCCTATTAGAACCATAGAATTCTTAGTGCAGGAGGAGGCCATTTAGCCCATCGAATCTGCACTGACCCCAAAGGGCACCCTACACAAGTCCACTCCCCCGCCCTAACCCCCTACAACCTACAAGTCCTTGCAGACAAACGAGCAATTTTGCACAGCCAATCCACCTAACCTGCACATCTTTGGACTGTGGAAGGAAACTGCAGCACTCGGAGGAAACCCACGAAGCCATTGGGAGAAAGTACAAATCCACACAGTCACCCCAGGAATTGAAGCTGGGTCAATGGCGGTGTGAGGCAGCAGTGCTAACCACTGCCACCCATTACTTCAAACCAAATGAGTTATATGAAAAACCACAAGTTTGATCATAGATTTTGTGCATCATCTAATTGTCCTGAAAGTTAATCTTTGCTTAAACGGAATATAACTCATTAACCATATCTTTTTCCAAGTCAAATAGGTAAAACATCTCAAGGTTCTGCTCATTCACACTCAATTAGTGTCATGCGAGTTAGATGCAACCGTATCAGCAGGGACCACCTTCAGGTTGACCATTCAGCGAGTCAAACCTCAACATCCAATGTTGAAACAAGAATCAGAAAAAAAATATCTTCCTGAAGTCAATCTACAACAGTGAGAGCCTGAAATAGGCCTTGAAACAGAAGTCTTCATTTCCTATCATTGAGGAAGAGGCCAACTGTTTATAGGCTGAGGCCTGAATACACAGTCAGACAAGGTTTAGTGCCATTTGAAAGCAAAATACTGTGGATGCTGGAAATCTGAAAAAACAGAAAAATGCTGGATAAACGCAGCAGTTCTGGCAGCGCCTGTGGAGGGAAACAGAGTTAGAGTTTCTAAATGATCCTTTTACAGTGCCAGTTTGTTCAAAGCTTTTAATTTAAGTGAATTTAATCCCCAGAGAGCACAATAAGTTGATGTCTCAATGGAAAACTATGCAAAAACATTTTCATGGAGGCAGCAGAAAATGGAGTTGGGAACTTGCAAACTTGGCAGACTGGCTCCTTTTAAAGGGCCACAGCACAAAATGTTTAAATTCTGTGGAGGCAGGGTCAAGACAGAGTTGGGGCCTCCAGAGGCAGACCAAAAAAAAACTAAATCAAACTTCACTCAAATACACCATATTGTAAAAGACTTACCTTCCAAAAAAAGCAACTCCCAAATAATTAAAATCTGTCAAAAAGGTCAATTTGTTATAAAAACATCTATTTCACTAACCATAATGACAGCTGGGCTTTTAATAGTCTCTTAAAACTATCAAAATATCTATTCAGGCCCCTGCTGAGATACATAGTCTGGATCTTTCAAAACTCAGCTAAGCATTCATAATGGGCTCTGCTGTCATAACCAACCATTCCAGCTCAGACCAGAGGGCCTATCAAAATTGTAAAATGGATGGTTAAGTTTTTCTAAGATACAACAGACAGCCTGGTAATCATGAACTCCAGCAGCACCTATTTTCTAAATTTTCTCTAACTGAAAGGTGAAGTTGTTTTCCATTTTTATTTTAATAAATTTATTTAGAGTACCCAATTATTTGTTTTCCAATTTAAGGGGCAATTTAGCGTGGCCAATCCACCTAACCTGCACATCTTTGGGTTGTGGGGGTGAAACCCATGCAGACACGGGAAGAATGTGCAAACTCCACACAGACAGTGACCCAGGGCCGGGATTCGAACCCGGGTCCTTAGCGCCGTAGTTCCAGAGCTATCCACTGCGCCACCGTGCTGCCCTCTTGTTTTCCATTTTTGAAGTGCTCTGAGCATTGAATTCACTTCACATCATTACATTAATGTTCCCAAGCAGTTTTTTCTTCTGATTTGAATGTATAAGAACACTTTTAACAATAGGAAATGAAATGAAAATGAAAATCACTTATTGTCACAAGTAGCCTTCAAATGAAGTTACTGTGAAAAGCCCCTAGTCACCACATTCCGGCACCTGTTCGGGAAGGCTGGTACGGGAAAAGCACCATCTTAAACAATACTGGTGAATGCAATTGTGAACACAATAGTCTTGCAAGACATAGCCCTATAATCAATAACTGCAGTAAAAGCATACCTATCTTACAATACAGCATCTACTATTCAAACTGAAAGAACAATTTTGTTTATATTTCAAAGCCTGCTAATGAAAGAATCCCAAGTGCAAGTGAATGTTCTTTTTGGCTCCCCACTTGAAACTAGCATTTTTCAATGGCTCATGCCTCCCAAAGGCAATGAATCACTTTCACTTACAGAAGATGCCACCTGCACTAAAATTGCAGGGAGATTTGAACTGTCCACTCTTGCATTGGAGCCAAACTTGAGTGCTGAATGTGGGCTGACAGACAGCGAAAACCTCTGGAAAATGGAATGGGGCAGGAGTTCAAGAGTCTAGTCTTGCCCATCACTTGTAAATGGCCCCGAGTCATCCTGACTTTGCAGAAATTGCTCCATAGCATCCCATACACACAATGGGTTTATTCTTCATAATTTCCAGGGATCAACTGAATGAGCTCCAAAGCAGTTCGTCAGATCATAATGGACGCAAGTTTCACATACAAGAGTGACGATGATGATGATCCCAAGAGGCGGGTAAAGACCCGTGGGTGAAAAAGGTGCTGCTGGAGCTGGGTCAAGGGGGTGAGAGAGGCCAATGTTCGGGGGGGGGGAAATCTTGAATAAATCAACTTGTTACATTTAAAATGGAATTGAGCTACCTTATAAAAACATTTTCTCGTGTGCATATATCATTCTTTATTAATGTCACAAGTAGACTTACATTAACACTGCAATGAAGGAAGTTACTGTGAAAATCCCCTAATCGACACATTCCGCCGCCTGTTCGGGTACACCGAGGAAGAATTCAGAATGCCCAATTCACCCAACAGCACGTCTTTCTGGACTTGTGGGAGGAAACCGGAGCACACTGAGGAAACCCACGCAGACACAGGGAGAACGTGCAGACTCCGCACAGACAGTGACCCAAGCCGGGAATCGAAACTGGGACCCTGACGCTGTGAAGCAACAAGTGTTAAGTGCCCAAGGAGAAAGTCATTGGAGTGAAAGAGACAAACCTTCCTTTTTATAATCATAGTACTGTTCCATCAAGTATACCTATTAACATTGTATTTTGCACATAATGTAACCACTGAACGATGATGGATAAATTCAGTTGAACATTAGCTAAAATTTTTGTATAGTGATAGGAAATGCCAAGAAGCAATGTAAAATGATTAATTAAGTTCATGTAAAACTCTACTGGAAATGCTTCAAATTATGGACAGCCTCACAGAAATTTCTTAGCAGATTGGAGATACCATATTTTGTAAAGATCTGTAAAAAAAAAAAAACCTGACTGCACGTATTGATCCTTTTAAGCTGCTATTGTAGGGCAATTGACAACAGAGCCAGAGCAGGAGGAGCAGTGCCTTTCAGTTGAAGAGCTATGAAAGACAAAAGGCATGAGTTGGGTGGAATTGACTATGAAAGAAATGGGAGACTGAAGAACAGGCAAACAACAAAAACATGCTGGCAGCTCAAGTATAAGGCATTGGGAGAACAATGAGTTAATTACCAGCTAAATAACAAACAGAGTTGTTACAGAAGGCATTTTACTTAATCTGGGACAGAGCTAACACTTGAAAATTAAAGCCAAACTCAGACCTTATAGTTACATTTAAAATAAACTTGAGCTATATTATGAAAAATTTTGTTCATGTGTGCATGTATTTGACCATAAAATTTACAGTGCAGGTGGTGGTCACTTGGCCCATCGAGTCTGCACCAGCCCTTAGAAAGAGCACTCTACCTAAGCCCTCACGCCATCCTATCCCCACACCTCCACCCTATCCCTGTAACCCCACCTAAACGTTTTTGAACACCAAGTGCAATTTAGCATAACCAACCCACCTAACCTGCACATCTTTGGACTGTGGGAGGAAACCGGAACACCCGGAGGAAACCCAAGCAGACACGGGGAGAACATGCAGACTCCGCACAGACAGTGACCCAAGCCGGGAATCGAACCTGGGACCCTGGACCTGTGAAGCACCTGTGCTAACCACTGTGCTACCATGCTGCCCCAGGGGAAGAGTGACTGGAGTGAAAGGGAGAAAACACAGATCGCTCAAGATAGAAATTGGTTTCAGGGAGAAGTCACAAGCCAGTCTTGCAGAGGCAAGGCATTACATATTAATAGTATTTGAAAATTTCACTAGTACACAAGATGCATATTTATTTACAGTTGCTCCTGGACACGTTAGAATCACACACTGGTCCAAATTCTTCCATAGCAACATAAGAAATAGAAGCAGTTTGATTAGAGATGAGAAATGATAAAGACAAGTCATTTGTGGAAATGGTGTTCAGGCCCCTAACAATCATCACACGGTAGGACAGAGTATCAATGGTAGTTTGTCAGAAAGGTACAACAATAATCATTGGAGATGTTAATCTACATACAGTCTGAAAAAAAAAAGGTAACGTAGATGACAAATCCATAGGCCAGAATTTTTAGGCTGTTCTCACTGGTGGGATCTTACCGTTTCGCCAATGGGTAACCTTTGGCCCAGGTCTCCCGGGGGGTGGGGGTGCATAGACTGGGTGACACGTCAATAACGGCAGGACCGGAAGATCTGCTGCCAGCCAATGGTAGGCCACCTCTGCAAAACACGCTGTAGAGGTGGGGGAATCCCACCCATAGAACGTTTTCAGTTATTTCTTATCAGGGCATTCTGGAGCCAACCAGGAAGCAGCTAAACTAGACTTCATCAGCAAAGGCATCCCTTCATAAAAATATAAAGACAGATAGTAAGAGTTTCTATAGAAATGACGTGAATATCTGTCTTTAGAAAGAGTCTAAGGGAGTTAATAATGGAAGGAAATGGCAGATGCGCATGGTGGTACAGTGGTTAGCACTGCGGCCTACGGACTTCCGGGTGCGGCTATGCAGAGCTAGGTCGCATATTCGGCAGCTCCTGCTTGGAACGGACTTTTGGGCTCTTTTACAGGGCCCCCACGGCATTTGTTTGACATTTCCCGGTGTGGGAAGAAGGCTGCAATATTCCCCCGACAGTGTCCCCCAGGAAGGGTATGTCTCTTGGTTGCCAGACACACGCAGAAACAGTAAAAGATTTGGCTGCAACTGCAGGATAAACAGGGCCTCTTCCAGCATGCATGCGGGGGAAGGGCAAGCTCAAAGCTGCAAGCTGATCTGAGGGCCTGTATCAAAAGTGAATTCTAGCAGCAGAGGGAACAACTGTGAAAAGACCTCATCAAGGCCACTGAAGGGACTTCCGGTTGCGGTGATGCCTAGCTAGCCGCACGCTTCGGCGGCTCCAGCTCCGACGGACCTTCGGGCTCTTTTAAGAGCCCCAACGGGGAATCTTTCGACGACGCAACCCGGTGTGGGGCGTGTGAGAAGGGAGTCCCCCCCAAACGAAGGAGGAAAAAACCGGCGGCGGCGGCTGCAGCGCGAGGAATCGTCGACCAAAGGGTCAGAAAGAGAGAAGTACAAGATGGCGGCGGAGAAAGCGCAGGCGACATGGGGGCCTGAGCATGAAATTGAGAGACGGTGCGTGGAGCTGTTGAAAAGGGAGGTGCTGACCCCGTTGCTACAGGCAATTGAGGGGCTCAAGGAGACATTAAAGACCCAGGAGACAGAGCTCCGTGTGGTGGAGCAGAAGGTGACAGATATTGAGGACGAGATCCTGGGCCTGGCGGTTAAGACACAGACGCACGAGGCACTTCATAAAAAGTGTACTGAAAGGATCGAAGCCCTAGAAAATGGAGCGCGAAGGAAGAACCTTCGGATACTGGGTCTCCCTGAGGGTGTGGAAGGAGTGGACTGTGGAGCGTACGCAAGTACGATGCTGAGCTCACTGATGGGTGCTGAGGCCCCTACGGGCCCCTTGGAGGTGGAGTGGGCAAATCTGATTCCGGCGAGAAGACCAAAAGCGGGAGAACCACCCAGGGCGATAATCGTGCGATTTTACCGCCTTAAGGATAGAGAAGAGGTCCTGAGATGGGCTAAAAAGGTGCGGAGTAGCAGATGGGAGAATGCAGTGGTACGGGTATACCAGGATTGGAGTGCGGAGGTGGCGAGAAGGAGGGCGAGCTTCAACCGAGCCAAAGAGGTGTTGCATAAAAGGAAGGTGAAGTTCGGGATGCTGCAGCCGGCAAGACTATGGGTCACGTATCAGGAGAGACACCATTATTTCGAGACGGCGGAGGAAGCATGGACCTTCATCAAAGAAGAGAAATTGGATCGGAACTGAGGGACTGATGCTGCAGGAAATGTTATTGTTAATGTTACGGTGGAAGTTAATTGAGAAGTAAACAGGGAAGGGGGGAGACATTGGGGAAATGTGGGCGCCGGTGAGGGGGGAAAGACGGGACATAGTTGGAGAATGGGGAAGGGGAGGGGGAGGGGAAAGGGAGCTGCGCCATAAGAGGCGGGTCAGGTAAAGGGATGTTCCCGCACCAGAAAGAATAAGGCGAGAAGACAGGCGCAAGGCGGATGGGAGTTCCCCACATGGGGGGGGGTCGAGAAGTGAGCAGGAGTAGCCGGGGTCAGTTGAAGTCAGCTGACTTACGGAAGTAATATGGGGGGAGCAATCATGCTAGAAAGAGATCTAGCGGGGAGGGGGGGGAGGGAGGGGGGGGGGGGGACAACTGGGTTGCTGCTGCGGAAATCCAAAAGGAAATGGCTAAAGAGTGGGTGGGCGGGGATGGTGTGCGACGCTGGGGGAGCGAGCGGGAGCGCGGAGGCGAGATATGGGACTGGCCTAGAGAAGGTAATGGCTAGTCGACACGGGAGGGGGGCAGGTAGCCCCCTAGTGAGGCTGATCACGTGGAACGTGAGAGGCCTGAACGGACCGATAAAAAGGGCCAGAGTGCTCGCGCATTTGAAAGGACTAAGGGCAGACGTGGTTATGCTCCAAGAGACGCACCTAAAGGTGGCGGACCAAGTTAGGCTAAGGAAAGGATGGGTGGGACAGGTGTTCCACTCAGGACTGGACGCAAAGAATAGAGGGGTGGCCATTTTGGTGGGGAAACAGGTCGCATTTGAAGCAAAGAACATCGCAGCAGATAGCGGAGGTAGATATGTAATGGTGAGTGGCAGGCTGGAGGGAATGGAGGTCGTGTTGGTTAACGTGTATGCCCCAAACTGGGACGATGCGGGATTTATGAGACGGATGCTGGGGCGTATACCGGACCTGGAGGTAGGAAACTTGAATTTAGGAGGGGACTTTAATACGGTGCTGGACCCGGGGCTAGATAGATCCAGCTCAAGGACCGGAAGAAGGCCGGCAGCGGCCAAGGTACTTAAGGGGTTTATGGACCAAATGGGGGGAGTGGATCCATGGCGATTTCTTAGACCTAGGGCTAGGGAGTTTTCCTTCTTCTCCCATGTCCATAAAGTGTACTCCCGGATAGATTTTTTTGTTTTGGGAAGGTCGTTGATCTCTAGGGTGGAAGAAGCTGAGTACTCAGCCATAGCGGTTTCGGATCATGCCCCACATTGGGTGGACCTGGAATTAGGAGAGGAAAGGGAGCAGAGAACACTCTGGCGATTAGATGTGGGACTGATGGCGGATGAGGGAGTGTGTGCAAGAGTGCGGGGGTGTATTGAGAGATATCTGGAGGTCAATGACGACGGCGAGGTCCCTGTGGGAGTGGTATGGGAAGCACTAAAAGCGGTGGTCAGAGGAGAGCTGATCTCCATTGGGGCCCACAAAAGGAAAACAGAGGCCAAGGAAAGGGAAAGATTACTGGGGGAGATTTTAAGGGTGGATAGGGAATTTGCAGAGACCCCGGAGGAGGAATTGTACAGGGAGAGGAGACGACTCCAGACGGAATTTGACCTTCTGACCACCAGAAAGGCGGAGGTACTGTGGAGGAAGGCACAGGGGAGGAGGTATGAATATGGGGAAAAGGCGAGTCGCCTGTTGGCTCATCAATTGCGAAAGAGGGCAGCAGCGAGGGAGATAGGAGGAATTAGAGACGAAAGGGGAGACACGGTGCGAAGGGCAGGAAAGATAAATGAGGTGTTCAAGACCTTCTATGAGGAACTGTATAGGTCTCAACCCCCAGAGAGAGAGGAGGGGATGCGGCAGTTCCTGGACCAATTGAGGTTCCCGAAAGTGGAGGAGCGGGGGGTGGTAGGCCTGGGGGCTCCGATTGGGGTGGACGAGGTTATTAAGGGACTGGGAAGCATGCAAGCAGGGAAGGCCCCAGGGCCAGACGGGTTCCCGGTGGAGTATTACAGAAAATATATGGACTTGTTGGCCCCGTTGATGGTGAGGACGTTCAATGAGGCCAGGAAAGGGGGGACTCTACCCCCGACGATGTCGGAGGCGACGATATCGTTAATTTTGAAGAGGGATAAAGATCCGTTGCAGTGCGGGTCCTATAGACCCATTTCATTGTTGAACGTGGACGCCAAATTGTTGGCAAAGGTACTGGCATCGAGGATAGAGGACTGTGTCCCGGGGGTGGTGCACGAAGACCAGACAGGGTTCGTAAAAGGGAGACAACTGAATGTTAACGTGCGACGACTATTAGGGGTGATAATGATGCCCCCAGTGGAGGGGGAGGCAGAGATAGTGGCGGCAATGGACGCAGAGAAGGCATTTGATAGGGTGGAGTGGGAGTATTTATGGGAAGTGTTAAGGAGGTTTGGGTTTGGGAACGGGTTTATTAGCTGGGTTAGACTTCTTTATGGGGCTCCAACGGCAAGCGTAGTTACAGGTCGACATAGATCGGAGTATTTCCGACTATATAGGGGAACAAGACAGGGATGCCCGCTGTCTCCATTGTTGTTCGCGTTGGCAATTGAACCTCTGGCCATGGCGTTGAGAGACTCCAGGAAATGGAGAGGGGTGACTAGAGGGGGAGAAGAACACCGAGTCTCGTTATATGCGGATGACCTATTGTTATACGTGTCGGACCCAGCGGGGGGAATGATAGAGGTTATGCGAATTTTGAGGGGGTTCGGGGATTTCTCGGGGTATAGGCTAAACATGGGGAAGAGTGAATTATTTGTGATACATCCAGGGGACCAGAGTAGAGAGATAGAAGGCTTGCCTCTAAGGAAAGTGGAAAGAAACTTCCGATACCTGGGGATTCAGATCGCTAGGAGCTGGGGAACCTTGCACAGACTTAATCTGACACGGTTGGTAGAACAAATGGAGGACGACTTCAAGAGGTGGGACATGCAGCCTCTATCGCTGGCGGGCAGGGTGCAAGCAATTAAGATGATGGTCCTCCCGAGGTTCTTATTTGTATTTCAATGTCTCCCTATACTAATCACTAAGACATTTTTTAATAAAATAGACAGGAGCATCACGAGCTTCGTGTGGGCAGGGAAAGTTCCGAGAGCAAGGAGGGGGTTCCTTCAGCGTAGTAGGGACAGAGGAGGATTGGCACTACCGAACTTGGGCAATTACTATTGGGCCGCCAATGTGGCAATGATACGTAAATGGATGATGGAGGGTGAGGGAGCGGCGTGGGAAAGACTGGAGAGAAAGTCCTGTAAAGGGACGAGTTTAGAGGCGCTGGTGACGGCGCCGCTACCGATCTCACCTAAAAGGTTCACCACGAACCCGGTGGTGGCGGCAACATTGAATATCTGGGGACAGTGGAGGCGACAGAGAGGGGTGCGGGGAGCCCTGGTGGGGTCCCCAATCAGGAACAACCATAGGTTCACCCCAGGAAGAATGGATGGAGGATTTCAGAGCTGGTTCCAGTTGGGAATTAGGAGGGTGGGAGATTTATTTATAGATGGGACTTTTGAGAGCTTGGGAGCATTGGAGGAAAAGTATAAGTTGCCCCGGGGAAATTTCTTGAGATATATGCAGGTGAGGGCATTTACTAGACAACAGGTGAGGGAATTTCCGTTGCTCCCGACACAGGGGATACAGGACAGGGTGCTTTCAGGGGTGTGGGTCGGAGAGGGCAAGGTGTCAGAGATTTACCGAGAGATGAGGGAAGAGGGGGAGGAGTCGGTGGGCGAACTAAAAGGAAAGTGGGAAGAAGAACTAGGGGAGGAGATAGAGGAGGGTATGTGGGCTGATGCCCTAAGCAGGGTAAATTCCTCTTCCTCAGTCGCCAGGCTTAGCCTGATTCAATTTAAGGTGCTACATAGAGCACACATAACGGGAGCAAGATTGAGCAGGTTCTTTGGAGTGGAACACAAATGTGGGAGGTGTGGCGGGAGCCCGGCAAACCACGCACATATGTTTTGGGCATGCCCGGCACTGGAAGGGTATTGGAAGGGAGTGACGGGAGTGATTTCGCGGGTGGTGAAGGCCCGGGTCAAACCAGGCTGGGGGTTAGCTCTATTTGGAGTTGCGGAAGAGCCGGGAGTGCAGGAGGCGAAAGAGGCCGACGTTGTGGCCTTTGCGTCCCTAGTAGCCCGGCGCAGGATCCTACTCATGTGGAAGGAGGCGAAACCCCCCGGACTGGAGGCCTGGGTAAATTATATGGCGGGGTTCATTAAACTGGAGCAGATAAAGTTTGCCCTGAGAGGATCGGCTCAAGGGTTCACCAGGCGGTGGCAGCCATTTCTCGACTACCTAGGGGAACGTTAGAGGGAAGACAGATGACCAGCAGCAGCAACCCAGGGGGAGGGGAGGGGGGGGGGTTTAGTTTAGGTCAAAGATAAAGGGGTTTTGTTACTTGTGTATTGTTTAAAATTTCTGTATTATTGTTGCGTTTGCTTTGTAAGAGGGGAAAAATTGTTGTTTGGGAAAAAATTTTCAATAAAACATTTATTTAAAAAAAAAAAAAAAAAAGCACTGCGGCCTACGGCACTGAGGGCAAAAGTTCGATTCCGGCCCCGGGTCACTGTGTGGAGTTTGCACACTCTCCCCATGTCTGCATGGTTCTCACCCCCACAACACAATGTGCAGGTTCGGTGATTTGACCATGCTAAATTGCCCCTTAATTGGAAACTATTTTTTAAAAAAAGGAAATGGCAGATGAATTGAGCAGGTATTTCACATTGGTCTTCACTGTAGAGAATACAAGTAACATTCCAGAAATAGTTGTAAATCCGGAAAGTGTGGGAGGAAGTCCAGAAAATTATCAACAGGAAAGTGGGTTTTTAGGATAGTGTTGGAAATGTGGGCTGAAAAATCCCTGGGTCCTGATGGATTTAATCATCTGGTCTTAAAAGAAGTGCCTTGCGAGATATTTGATGCGCTGGTTTTAATTTTCCAAAAATTACTAGAATTGTGAAAGGTTCCATTAGATTAGAAAATAGCTAGTTACCCTTGGGAAACAGGAAATTGTAAGGATGCCATCCCATTTACCCAGTTTCTCTGCCTCAGTCACATATGTTCCAATGATGCCACTGTTGAATCTGACATCTGCCTTCTTCCTTAATCGAGGATTTTACTCATTGTGGTTGGCAGGGAACTCAATCAGGTCCAATCCACTTCCAGTCCTTACCGCTTCCCTTCCTTCCCAGAGCCATGTTAGGGTGCCCCTTTGTCTTCATTTTCCACCCCACCAGCCTCCACATTTAATGCATCATCCTCCATCAACTCCCATCATGATGCCACCACGAAACACAGCTTTCTCCTCACTCACTTCGCTTCTTCCCCCCCCCCCCCCCCCCCCTCCCTCCTTAAATCAGCATCCCAGAGACTTCTCCTACCATTTCACCCTGGTCCACTCCTCCATCACTCCCAACTCCTCATCGCCTTCCCACGGCACCTTTCCTTGCAATTGCAGGTGTGACACCTGTCGCTTTACCTCCTCCCTCTTCCAAGGTCTCAAACACTTTTCAGGTGATGCAGCATTTCACTTGCACTTCCTTCAATTTGGTTTTCTGCGTTCACTGCTCCCAATGCATTCTCCTCTACATTGGGGAGACTAAACCCACATTGGGTGACCACTTTGTGGAACACCTTCTCGTGGCCACTTTGTGGAACACCTTCTCTCAGTTTGCAAGTACGACCCCAACCTTCCTATCACTTGCCATTTCAACTCAGCATCTTTCTCTCATGCCCACGTCTGTTCTTCGTCTGCTGTAACATCCCAGTGAAGCCCAACACAAACAGGAGGAGCAGCACTTCATGTTCCGGTTGGGCACGTTTCAGCTCTCTGGACTCAACATTAAGTTTAACTACCTTAGATTGTGACCCTTCTCCTTCAATTCGGCCCCTTTTTAAAAAAAAAAAAATCTAAATTCCCAATATTACCCTCAACGTCCTTTATGGTGGATCTTACCAAGTTTTATGATCATTTTTCCACAGCAAATGTTTTACTGTTAGATCAATTAAATCTGTCACATTTCAAAATACTAGATCTAGAATAACTATGGTTGGCTTCGTAATAAACTGTTCTGGAAAACGGTCATGAAAGTATTCTAGAAGTATATCTTCTAAACGACCTTTGTCTATTTGATTGGTCCAATCCAAGATGATCAAGGTTCCCCACAATTATTACAATGTCTTTGTTACAAGCTCCACCTATCCCTTGTATAATGCTCGATCCAATGTATGACTCAGGGTTGCCCAAAATACAGCCTGCAGGCCACAATCCAGTTTGCCAGGCCTCACCATCCAGTCCTTGGACTCTGTTCAAAATACAGGCAGGTGGAAATGACAGATCTGCCAGCGGCTGCTGTCCAATCACGAGCTGCTTTTCTCTCCCGTGTTTGCTACCGATGGGCAAAGTTGTGAGATGATCAATAGCAATTGCCGGAGAGAAACAGTCTACGATTAGAGGAAGAGTGAGCAGTGTGCAGGCAAGTGGCCATAGTGCATCTGTGCTCCTCCTTTGGCCACGCTCTCCCTCTCTCACCCTCCTGTGCAGGTACTGGCGTCCTAAAGGCGCACAGCAGCCAAGAGGGCCGAGCAGTCCTTGAGGAATAGCAGTTGCAGCAACAGCAGCCACCAGGCCACCCACCTGGGGCAGCTGGAGTCACAGACTGACTGAGTGAGGAAGCACATGTTGCCGCTTTCAAAAGCCAGAATTCCTCCACAGCAGCAAAATGTCCAAATTTCATAGGTCCAGGTGGAGCATGAACAAGTTCATGAGTGCAAGCGCACAAGACATTGAGGGTGTGTGAGAGTTTAAGAGCAAACAAGAACCCCGAGACTTCATGCTTAATGTTCTTTCCAAAATTTGCTCTTGGCTATTTGAATGAGAAAAGAATTGAAATATGACCCCACGAGAAAAGATTGGACAACCCTGGCATAACTGTGGTTATAAAAGACTTTGCAAGAACATGGACAGGTTTGGCGGAACAGATTGAGACACAGATGAAATTCAATACTGGGAAGTATGACATTTTACCACACATTCTACTTCCTGAGCTTCAGAATAAAGATCCATTCTCAACTGTCCTCATGTCATCCTTTACTATGAGGTTTACTCCTCCTCCTTTTCACATTCTAACTTTGAAACGCTGTACACCTTGGAATATTTATTTCCCAACCATGACCACCTTATAACCAGATGTGTTGTGGGAATTAGGATTAAACCATTTGTCTCTATTTCTGATGCTAGCTCATCCACCTTATTCTGAATATTTCATAAATTCAGACAAAGCCTTTAATCCCATTTCTTACTCTTTTATTTAAACTTTTCTTTCTACAGGGACCTTATTTGATGATAACTCTCTTCCTGTCCCACTCTGCTGGTTTTTACCTGAATTGCTATACTGCCTTGACTTTTCTCCTTAGATTTCTAAATCTCCCTTCACCTGACCTCTTCCTTTGCCTTTTAGTACAAAGCACTAATGTAAATTTATACAATTTGGTAAAAAGAACAATCAGAGGCAATATAAAATAAGGATTTCATTCGAAATGGGATGCAGGAACAAAGACAACCGAGGAAAGGTGCAGAAATCGCTCAAGGCACAATGCAGGTTAAGGAAGTGATTAAAATTGAAAATGGGGTCCTGGGCTGACTGAAAATGGACAGAGCACAAAAGCAAGGAAATTATGACATACCTGCATAGGACAATGGTTTGGTCACAACTGGCGGAGTGTGTCCAATTCCCAGTACCACACATTAGGTAGGAGGCAGTGCAACTTTTAGAGAATTACCATAGATTATCATAGAATTTGCAGTGCAGAAGGAGGCCATTTGGCCCATCGAGTCTGCACCGGCTCTTGGAAAGAGCACCCTACCCACGGTCAACACCTCCACCCTATCCCCATAACCCAGTAACCCCACCCAACACGAAGGGCAATTTTGGACACCAAGGGCAATTTATCATGGCCAATCCACCTAACCTGCACATCTTTGGACTGTGGGAGGAAACCGGAGCACCCGGAGGAAACCCACACACACACACGGGGAGGATGTGCAGACTCCGCACAGACAGTGACCCAAGCCGGAATCGAACCTGGGACCCTGGAGCTGTGAAGCAATTGTGCTATCCACAATGCTACCGTGCTGCCCTAATTCGTAGGAACGGTTTACGAAAATTATTCCATGGGTGAGGAACTCAATTTCAAGGATATGTCGGAAAAGTTAGGGTGTTCGTCAAGAAATGATGGTGGAGAGAAGATTTGAAAAGGTGTTCAAAATCATGAGTGGTCTAGACAGTAGGTAGAAGAACCGTTCCCATTGGAAGGATCGAGAACCCGAGGCCTCGATTTTAAGGTGAATGAAAGAAGAACCAAAGGTGACATTAAGAGAAACTTTTCTATGCAGCGAGTGGTTCGGATCTGGAACGCACTGTTCGAGAGTTGGTGAAGACAATTAAATTGGATTAGAACCTGAAGAGATAAAAATTGCAGGGCTTCAGGGAGTGGGGCTAGCCGATTTGCTCTTGCAAACAGTCAGCATGGACACGCCATGCCGAATAACCTATGCTGTAACCATGTGATTTCTTTCTCAGATCAGCCAATAAATCTCTATCAAACCACCCCATCAGGCAGTGCATTTCAAATCTTAAGCTGTTGCATAAAAACAAGCTTACCCTTTGTCGCCTCCACTTCTTTTTCACCTTTAATCTCTGCCCAGTGGTCATTGACCCTTCAACCAATGGAATAAATCTCTATGTGCTCTATCCAAACTCTTATTTTAAATGTCTCCATCGCCCCTTAGTCTTCTTGGCCCAAAGAACAATTGAAGCTTCTCCAATCTAGACATGCAACTACAATCCCTCATCCCTAGGACCACTCTCTGCAAAGGCTTCAAGCCCTTCCTGAAGTGTTCAACTAGGACTGATCTAGAGTTTTAACTTCCTTCTGTTTTTTGCCCCCCCCCCCCCCCCCCCCCCCACCCCCACCCCCCACCCCCCACCCCCCAGACATGATGAGACTTTTCCCATTAAAAATCAGTCCACATTTAGGTTATAAATGAACACTGCCTGCTGATATCCTGCTGTTTCTGTGTGCAGTGTAATTAAAACTCACAAATATAAATGAATATGGCCAGACAATGCCGCTGGCCTGTGACATTACTCCTACGGGTGGGATGAAGGTGCAAGTTTCGAACCACTGGAGACAGACACTGTTCACTGATGCCACAAGTGTGACTGCCTGATCTGATCAGGTTATTTCCACTTCTATTGCTATGAACATTGGGGTTAATGAGAGCTACACATCTTTAACCTTACTTTGCAATTTGAGACATAATTAACAACACAGGCCAAAGCATGGTTAACTATTAGAATCTCAATTTAGCAGCTGCCAGCAAACTGGAAATGAGTATTTTTGCTGCTAGAGGGAAATTGCATTGAAACTAACAAGATGAAATACTAAATGGTTATTCTGCTTTTATCCCCATAATCAATTTTCTTTTGTCTCATCTTCTTTGTTTTAAACTAACTGCATGGACCATTCATCAGAAAATTGGAAAAATTAAGATTCAAGAGGTCAACAACAATCTCACTGACATTGCAGCTAAATGAAGGGCAAGAGCATCAATCGAGCACTTACCAGACGACTTCAGTGAGGGAATATGGGACAGCAGCTGCGTATATAGCCAGATCCCCATAGAGGTAGATTATGATGCAGATGTAGAACATGTTGACTCCCACTGTGGGGGAAACAAACAAAACAAATTAAAGATGCTGCAACCCATATGTGTTCTCAAACCTTTGTACAAAGACAGATGCTCTTCGCTGCCACCAACTTTATTTTCAGTTATTGGCATTTGATACTGAAGTGAGTGATGCCAAGAATGACCTGTGCAGCAATCTGTCCTTTTTGTCTTTGTGGTTGTGAGAGATTATTCACCATGGGAACTGCCAAAAGTGAAATAGGTAACTTTCCTCCAGCGCTGCAGATTCTTTTAAGTAAATTACTAAAACACACCATTGATGATGTATTTTCAGGGTGTAATAAAACACTGTAGACCGCACACTGGTAATGGGGTCCTCCATTGAGTAAACAGTACTATGTAATTAACGGCAGCTAAGCATCCAAGATTTGGTCACCGGAGCTGAAATAATTGATATCAGGCAGAACAATGGTTGACCACTACAGGTCTTCAACACCACGGGGCAGAAAGAAAATGCCAGCCAGTGTTCCTGCTCACATCTACTATCAAGAGACTTTTTAAGGGACATGGGCTAGGTCAGCATTTATTGTTCCATCCCAAACTGCCCTCGAGAAGGTGTTGGTAAGTTTGCCTTCTTGAACCGCTGCAGTTCATATGATGTAGGTGCATCCACAGTACTGCTAGGGAGGAACTTCCAGGATTTTGATCCAGCAACAGTAAAGGAATGGTGATGTATTTCCATGTATCCAGGATGATGAATGGCTAGGAGGGAAACTTCCAAGTGGACTTCGACATAGGTGAATATTAGATCTGGATAGAATTGGGTTCAGCCGCAAATATCCCCCAAATGCTAGGCTTGGGGACTAAATGGCCACTTGTATGAAGCGGAAAAGGTTGCCAGAATCCTTAGATTGAGCCCTGAACAGGTCAATGGCTGTAGGAGAACGCATTAGAAAAGCTTCAGAAGACAAAAACATCCATTTCAAAGCTACTGCCACAGTACGTGGTTATCAACCAAACCAGATACATGAACATAGAAAATGAAGCAGGCAAATCGGCCCTCAAGTCTGCTCCACCATTCGATATCATAGCTGACCCGTTTGCGTTTATAGTTCTACATTCCCATTTACCCCAACAACCTGGTTTTTAAAAAATTGCATCAAACAAAAGCAGAAAGATAGCTCCAAGTATCAATATACCATAGGTACAGCACAAAGCAATACAATAGGCATTACATAACAGGTAACCAGATAAAATCAGGGACAAAAGCCCCAACATGTTCCTTCCACGGATAACTGACCTGTCTGTACCCAAACAGGACACAGGCAACATTACAGACCTACATCTCACCCACAGCTTCAAAACAAAAGACAGAACAAAACAAAAAACATACCCCAAGAACCCGAGACCTACTCTTACAGCACAATTTAGACTCCCCTCCAGATCAGGACCAGAACAGGCAGCCATCCTACACCTTTGAGATGGCAAAATGACAACAACAAAAGGCAAAAGATGGACCCGACACAACCAAACCTTAATACCAGCCAAGTGTCTCCAATAGAACTAGCAAAAAGGGAGCAAGAACAAGAATCCGAACTTCCATAATTCCATCTCAGCCCCAGATCAAAGGACAAAACCGGACCATCAGTACCACCCTCAAGAGGACAAAAGGATATTGTGGGGCCAAGAACCCAATTTCCTGCAGCCACCATGAATCAGAGGATTCTGAAATGACCAACAAATCACGGCACACAGTAAAAGCCAGGTCACCCAAAAAAATACTAACCGATGTGGACAAGGACAAAGATTGAAAGAAGAGTAGAGTCAGAGCTGTTTGCGCATTCATCACGCATGATGTGGTCTCACCAATGCCCTGTATAACTGAAGCACCACCTCCTTACTTTTCTGTTCAATGCCTCTCGATTTAACAATAGCATTCAGTTAGCCTTCTTAATTACTTGCTGTATCTGGATACTAACTTTGTGACTCATGCACTAGAACATCCAGGACCCGCATCTCTGTAACAGCTAACACATCATATGCATTTACTTCAATGTGCACTATCAATTCATTTACTTTGGCATGAATGCTACATGCATTCAGACACAGAACCTTTCATTATCTTTGTACCATCTATTCTTGATTACTGGTGTATTCTTAGGTTTTAACTCTCTATCCTTCCTACTATTCTATGACCCTCGTATCCCATTTTATTGTGGTCTCTTGCCTTGAATCTACCTCTTGGCTTGCTACATCTGTCTACCCAAGCTGAACTCTGGTACAAGGCAGACAACACAGCCTTTTGCACTCTCGTTATTTGTTGCGGAGAACAGCATCTATCCCCCTCACTATACTGTCCTCTACTACCAATACATTCCCATTCGCTCCACGGGCTTGAAAAGCTTCCTGTACCATGGTACCAAGGCTAGCCTGCTCATTCACCTTGCAGACCTGAACTCTCCAGCACTTTTGGTCTCCCATCAATGCAGCAACTTGACTCATGTCTCCTTCTACTCAGACATCTGGAGTAGACTGGTCTACCATTGAAGTTCACATGCACATGAGACCGCATGGTTCGGTTGGAGCAGCAATTGGATGCACTTAGGAGCATGCAGGTGGCGGAAAGCGTCATAGATCGCAGTTATGTAAATGTGGTCACACCCAAGGTGCAGGCAGAGAAATGGGTGACCACCAGAAAGGGCAGCAGTCAGTGCAGGAATCCCCTGTGGTTGTCCCCCTCTCGAACAGGTATACCCCTTTGGATACTGTCGGGGGGGATAGCCTATCAGGGGAAAACAGCAGCAGCCAGAGCAGTGGCACAACGGCTGGCTCTGATGTTCAGAAGGGAGGGTCAAAGCGCAGAAGAGCAATAGTAATAGGGGACTCTAGTCAGGGGCACAGATAGGCGCTTCTGTGGACGTGAAAGAGACTCCAGGATGGTATGTTGCCTCCCTGGTGCCAGGGTCCAGGATGTCTCCGAACGGGTAGAGGGCATCCTGAAGGGGGAGGGCAAACAGGCAGAGGTCGTTGTACATATTGGTACTAACGACATAGGCAGGAAGGGGCATGAGGTCCTGCAGCAGGAGTTCAGGGAGCTAGGCAGAAAGTTAAAAGACAGGGCCTCTAGGGTTGTAATCTCGGGATTACTCCCTGTGCCACGTGCCAGTGAGGCTAGAAATAGGAAGATAGAGCAGCTAAACACGTGGCTAAACAGCTGGTGTAGGAGGGAGGGTTTCCGTTATCTGGACCACTGGGAGCTCTTCCGGGGCAGGTGTGACCTGTATAAGAAGGACGGGTTGCATCTAAACCGGAGAGGCATAAATATCCTGGCCGCGAGGTTTGCTAGTGTCACACGGGAGGGTTTAAACTAGTATGGCAGGGGGCTGGGCACTGAAGCAATAGGTCAGAAGGTTGAGAGCATTGAGGGAGAACTAGGGAATAGGGACAGTGGGGCTCTGAGGCAGAGCAGACAGGGAGAAGTTGCTGAACACAGCGGGTCTGGTGGCCTGAAGTGCATATGTTTTAATGCAAGAAGTATTACAGGTAAGGCAGATGAACTTAGAGCTTGGATTAGTACTTGGAACTATGATGTTGTTGCCATTACAGAGACCTGGTTGAGGGAAGGGCAGGATTGGCAGCTAAACGTTCCAGGATTTAGATGTTTCAGGCGGGATAGAGGGGGATGGAAAAGGGGAGGCGGAGTTGCGCTACTGGTTCGGGAGAATATCACAGCTGTTCTGCGGGAGGACACCTCAGAGGGCAGTGAGGCTATATGGGTAGAGATCAGGAATAAGAAGGGTGCAGTCACAATGTTGGGTGTTTACTACAGGCCTCCCAACAGCCAGCGGGAGATAGAGGAGCAGATAGGTAGACAGATTTTGGAAAAGAGTAAAAACAACAGGGTTGTGGTGATGGGAGACTTCAACTTCCCCAATATTGACTGGGACTCACTTAGTGCCAGGGGCTTAGACGGGGCGGAGTTTGTAAGGAGCATCCAGGAGGGCTTCTTAAAACAATATGTAGACAGTCCAACTAGGGAAGGGGCAGTACTGGACCTGGTATTGGGGAATGAGCCCAGCCAGGTGGTAGATGTTTCAGTAGGGGAGCATTTCGGTAACAGTGACCACAATTCAGTAAGTTTTAAAGTACTGGTGGACAAGGATAAGAGTGGTCCTAGGATGAATGTGCTAAATTGGGGGAAGGCTAATTATAACAATATTAGGCGGGAACTGAAGAACAGATTGGGGGCGGATGTTTGAGGGCAAATCAACATCTGACATGTGGGAGGCTTTCAAGTGGCAGTTGAAAGGAATTCAGGACCGGCATGTTCCTGTGAGGAAGAAGGATAAATACGGCAATTTTCGGGAACCCTGGATAACGAGAGATATTGTAGGCCTCGTCAAAAAGAAAAAGGAGGCATTTGTCAGGGCTAAAAGGCTGGGAACAGACGAAGCCTGCATGGAACAGAAGGAAAGTAGGAAGGAACTTAAGCAAGGAGTCAGGAGGGCTAGAAGGGGGCACAAAAAGTCATTGGCAAATAGGGTTAAGGAAAATCCCAAGGCTTTTTACACGTACATAAAAAGCAAGAGGGTAGCCAGGGAAAGGGTTGGCCCACTGAAGGATAGGCAAGGGAATCTATGTGTGGAGCCAGAGGAAATGGGCGAGGTACTAAATGAATACTTTGCATCAGTATTCACCAAAGAGAAGGAATTGGTAGATGTTGAGTCTGGAGAAGGGGGTGTAGATAGCCTGGGTCACATTGAGATCCAAAAAGACGAGGTGTTGGGTGTCTTAAAAAATATTAAGGTTGATAAGTCCCCAGGGCCTGATGGGATCTACCCCAGAATACTGAAGGAGACTGGAGAGGAAATTGCTGAGGCCTTGACAGAAATCTTTGGATCCTCACTGTCTTCAGGGGATGTCCCGGAGGACTGGAGATTAGCCAATGTTGTTCCTCTGTTTAAGAAGGGTAGCAAGGATAATCCAGGGAACTACAGGCCGGTGAGCCTTACTTCAGTGGTAGGGAAATTACTGGAGAGAATTCTTCGAGACAGGATCTACTCCCATTTGGAAGCAAATGGACGTATTAGTGAGAGGCAGCATGGTTTTGTGAAGGGGAGGTCGTGTCTCACTAACTTGATAAGAGTTTTTCGAGGAGGTCACTAAGATGATTGATGCAGGTAGGGCAGTGGATGTTGTCTATATGGACTTCAGTAAGGCCTTTGACAAAGTCCCTCATGGTCGACTAGTACAAAAAGTGAAGTCACACGGGATCAGGGGTGAGCTGGCAAGGTGGATACAGAACTGGTTAGGTCATAGAAGGCAGAGAGTAGCAATGGAAGGATGCTTTTCTAATTGGAGGGCTGTGACCAGTGGTGTTCCACAGGGATCAGTGCTGGGACCTTTGCTCTTTGTAGTATATATAAATGATTGAGGAAAATGTAACTGGTCTGATCAGTAAGTTTGCAGACGACAAAGGTTGGTGGAATTGCGGATAGCAATGTGGACTGTCAGGGGATACAGCAGGATTTAAATTGTTTGGAGACTTGGGCGGAGAGATGGCAGATGGAGTTTAATCCGGACAAATGTGAGGTAATGTATTTTGGAAGGTCTAATGCAGGTAGGGAATATACAGTGAATGGTAGAACCCTCAAGAGTATTGAAAGTCAAAGAGATCTAGGTGTACAGGTCCACAGGTCACTGAAAGGGGCAACACAGGTGGAGAAGGTAGCCAAGAAGGCATACGGCATGCTTGCCTTCATTGGCCGGGGCATTGAGTATAAGAATTGGCAAGTCATGTTGCAGCTGTATAACTGTATAGAACCTTAGTTAGGCCACACTTGGAGTATAGTGTTCAATTCTGGTCGCCACACTACCAGAAGGATGTGGAGGCTTTAGAGAGGGTGCAGAAGAGATTTACCAGAATGTTGCCTGGTATGGAGGGCATTAGCTATGAGGAGCGGTTGAATAAACTTGGTTTGTTCTCACTGGAACGACGGAGGTTGAGGGGCGACCTGATAGAGGTATACAAAATTATGAGGGGCATAGACAGAGTGGATAGTCAGAGGTTTTTCCCCAGGGTAGAGGGGTCAATTACTAGGGGGCATAGGTTTAAGGTGAGAGGGGCAAGGTTTAGAGTAGATGTATGAGGCAAGTTTTTTTACGCAGAGGGTAGTGGGTGCCTGGAACTCGCTACTGGAGGAGGTGGTGGAAGCAGGGACGATAGTGACATTTAAGGGGCATCTTGACAAATACATGAATAGGATGGGAATAGAAGGATACGGACCCAGGAAGTGTAGAAGATTGTAGTTTAGTCGGGCAGCATGGTCGGCACGGGCTTGGAGGGCCGAAGGGCCTGTTCCTGTGCTGTACATTTCTTTGTTCTTTGTTTTGTTTGCACACTTGGGCAGTGCTTTGTAATTAAACTGCAAAGTCCAAAATAATCATCTATTCCACATTACAGGCATGCTTCATCTTCTTAAATGATATCAGTAGTTGTCCCTCGAGTATTTGATTATATTTCATGGACCAATAACCATAGATAATTCATTAAGGGCACACAAAAATCAGAATTTGTAACTGAAAATGTCAATAATAATCCTGAGCGGGGAGCAAGATAGTGACTTTGACTTTTATTGAGCATTTTTATTATGGACATCAAGGGATATGGAAGGTGGATAAATAGAGTTGAAGTACAGATCCAGCCATGAACTAATGATTACCAGGTTTGCAGCGCTACTCCTGTTCCCATGTACTACAAATGTGCCACCCTTCAATAAGTCTAATGGTGTAAGGAGTCTGGGAAAGTGGAGGAGGAGAAATCAGAGCACAGGAGGGCACTTCTAGGGAACACCAAGGCCAGAATGCTGTCGTCACCAGTTAAGGAATGATACTCACTGTCCATTATTCTTACAGCTTCCTACAATGGTGTACTTTTTCATGACAATTTAGTTACCAGGAATCTATACTGGCACTGGGCCCTCTATTGGGGAGCTGCGGCTTAAAACCAGGACAAGCCTCTATATGAACACGGGCATAAAGCCAGCCACCTGCTGGCACACCAGCTGAGAAAGCAGGCAAACACTAGAGAGATCGCACAAATTAGAGACAACAGAGGCACATTGGAAACAGACCCAGAAAAGGTCAACAAAACCTTCGAGCATGGGCTGGAGGCGGGCCCAAAAAACAGGATGGCTGATCAGCGATTGGGGGTTGGGGGAGGGTAAATGAGCCCCCCAACTAGGCTGATCACCTGGAATATTAGAGGGTTAAATGGGCCGGTCAAGAGGGCACGTGTGTTCGCGCATCTTCAAGACGGAAGGCGGATGTGGTCATGTTACAGGAGACGCACCTTGGAGTAACTGACCAGATTAGATTGAGGAAAGGCTGGGTCAGTCAGGTCTTTCACTCGGAACTGGATTCAAAGACTGGAGGGGTCGCGATCCTGATCAATAAGCGGGTGGTGTTTGAGGCGGGTAGAATAGTCTCAGACCTGGAAGGCCGGTACATTATGGTCAGTGAGAAACTGGAGGGGGTGCAGATGGTATTAGTAAATGTGTATGTGCCAAATTGGGATGACGTGGAGTTTATAAAGAGGATGCTGGGGAAGAAACCGGACCTGGACTCGCACAGGTTGGTCATGGGAGGGGACTTCAACACAGTTATTAACACTGGCTTGGACCGGTCAAGCTCGAAAACGGGCAGGGTGCCAACAATGGCAAAGGAACTAAAAAGGTTCATGGAGCAGATGGGGGGGGGAGGGGGGGGGGATCCATGGAGATTTGGGCAGCCGAGGGTGAAGGAGTTCTCCTTCTACTCACACGTGCATAAAGTGTACTCCCGGATCGATTTCTTCATTTTGAGCAGGGCCTTACTGGCAGGGGTGGTGGACACGGGGCACTCGGCGATCACAATCTCAGACCATGCTCCGCACTGGGTTGACTAGCAGGTTAAAGACAGTAACCAGCGCCCAAACTGGAGGTTAGATGTGGGACTTTTGGCTGACGAAGGGGTGGGCGAGCGGCTGAGGAAATGTATTCAGAACTACCTGCAGGTCAACGACACGGGGGAAATTTCAGCAGCGATGGTCTGAGAAGCACTGAAGGCAGTGGTCAGAGGGGAGCTGATCTCGATACGGGGCCCATAGGGAGAAGGTGACAGGGCAGAGATGGACCGACTGGTTAAGGAGATACTACAGATCGATAGGAGGTATGCAGAGACTCGAGAGGCAGGGCTTTTAAGGGAACGGCGGAGGTTACAGGTGGAGTTTGGCTTGTTAACCACAGGGAGGGCGGTGGAGCAGCTGAGAAAGGCGAGGGGGGCGATCAATGAGTATGGAGAGAAGGCCAGCAGAATGCTTGCACAACAACTTAGAAAGAGGGAGGCAGCCAGGGAGATAAGGAAAGTAAATGACGGAGATGGGAACCTGGTTGAAGATTCAGCAGGGGTGAATAAGGCGTTTAAGGATTTCTACAGTAGGCTGTGTAGGTCGGAACCCCCTGCGGGGCCAGATGGGGAGCTGGTAGAAGGGCTGTGGGCGATCGGGTTGGAAGAGATACTGGAGGGTCTGAAGGCCATGCAGTCGGGTAAAGCCCCGGGGCCGGACGAGTACCAAGTGGAGTTTTATAAAAAGTTCTCCGGGATATTGGGGCCGGTGTTGATGAGGCTGTCAATGAGGCAAGGGAAAGAGGGGTGCTGCCCCCGACTATGTCACAGGCCACGATTTCGCTGATTCTGAAGCGGGACAAGAACCCGGAGCTGTGTGGGTCCTACAGGGCAATATCCCTGTTGAATGGGGACGCCAAACTGCTGGCCAGAATTTTGTCCTCCAGGATTGAGGATTGTGTTCCAGATATTATTGGGAAGGACCAGACGGAGTTTATTAAGGGTAGGCAGTTGGTGACCAACATAAGGTGGTTGTTAAATGTGATCATGATGCCCCCGGAAGGTAGGGAGGTGGAGGTAGTGATCGCAATGGATGCAGAAAAGGCTTTTGATCGGGTAGAATGGGATTATCTGTGGGAGGTACTGGGACGGTTCGGATTTGGGCGGGGCTTTATTGACTGGGTCAGGTTGCTGTATCAGGCCCCTGCGGCAAGCGTACGGACGAATAGGACAACATCGGACTATTTTAAACTGCACCGGGGGACGAGACAGGGGTGTTGTTTCTCCCCACTGTTGTTTGTGCTAGCTATAGAGCAGTTGGCAATTGCTCAGAGAGCCTCAAGGGGCTGGTCTGGGGGGGGGGGGGGGGGGGGGGGGGGGGGGAGAAATCGATCGGATCCATTAGAGGGGATGGAAGGAATCATGAGGATTCCAGGAGAATTTGGCCGGTTTTCGGGGTATAAGCTAAATATGGGGAAAAGTGAGATGTATGCGATCCAGGTGAGGGGACAGGAGAGGCGATTGGGGAGCTGCCGTTTACATTAGTAGAGGGAGCTTTAGGTACCTAGGCATTCAAGTGGCGCGGGAATGGGACCGGCTGCATAAATTAAATCTGGCCCGGCTAGTAGACTAAATGAAGGATGATTTTCGGAGATGGGACGCGCTCCCGCTGTCATTAGCTGGGAGGGTGCAGATGGTGAAGATGACGGTCCTCCCGAGATTCCTGTTCGTGTTTCAATGTCTCCCCATCTTTATTCCGCGGTCCTTTTATTTTAATTTTTTAAAAACGGGTCAACAAAGTGATCTCTGGCTTTGTTTGGGCGGGGAAGACCCCACGGGGTAAGGAAGGTAATGCTTGAGCAAATTCGGGGGAGGGCAGGCTGGCGCTGCCAAATTTTAGTAACTATTACTGGGCGGCGAATATAGCCATGATCAGGAAGTGGGTGGTGGGGAAGGGGTCGGCATGGGGACGTATGGAGGCGGTTTCATGCAAGGGCGCCAGTTTGGGGGCATTGGTAACTGCGCCTCTGCCGTTCCCGCCGGCACGGTACTCCACCAGCCCCATGGTGGTGGCAGCCCCGAGAGTCTGGGGGCAACGGAGGAGACATGTGGGAGCAGAGGGAGCAACAGTCTGGTCCCCAATCTGTAATAATCTCCGGTTTGCCCTGGGAAGTATGGATGGGGGGATTCTGGATATGGCGGAGAGCAGGGATTGAGAGGATGGGGATATGTTTATAGAGGGAAGCTTTCGGAGTACAAGGGCGCTGGAGGAGAAGCTTGGGTTGGCGAGGGGAAACAAATTCAGGTATCTGCAGGTGCGGGACTTCCCACTCCTACCGCTAAGGGGGCTTCAGGACAGGGTAGTTTCCAGAGGGTGGGTAGGAGAAGGGAGCATCTCAGACATTTACAAGGAAGTTATGGGGTCAAAGGAGACGCAGACCGAGGAGCTGAAGCGCAAGTGGGAGGAGGAGCTGGAAGGCGAGATCGAGGATGGTCTATGGGCGGACGCGTTGAGTAGAGTCAAAGTGTCCGCAACATGTGCCAGGCTCTGCCTGATATAATTTAAGGTCGTTCACCAGACTGACATGACAGTGGACCAGATGAGCAGATTCTTTGGGGCGGAGGACAGGTTCGCAAAATGTGTGGGAGAACCAGCAAACCATCTCCACATGTTCTGGGCATATCCGAAGCTTAGGGGATTTTGGCAGGGGTTTGCAGAGGTCATGTCCACAGTATTAAAAACAAGGCGCTGAGTCCAGAGGTGGCGATTGTCGGGGTGTCGGAAGACCCAGGAATCCAGGAGGAGAAAGAGGCAGGCGTTCTGGCCTTTGCTTCCCTGGTAGCCCGGAGACAGAGACTATTAGCTTGGCGGGACTCAAAGCCCCTGAAGTCGGAGACCTGGCTATCGGACATGGCTAGCTTTCTCTGTTTGGAGAAAATCAAGTTCGCCTCAAGAGGGTCACTGTTAGGGTCCACCCGGAGGTGACAACCGTCCGACTTCTTCGCAGAAAATTAATCGTCAGCAGAAAGAGGGGGGGGGGGGTAGTTTAGCTTAGAGTAGGGAGTTAATAATAGGTGGGACCTGTAAGGGAGGGAGACGGCTTTTGCACTATGTTTATAGTTTCATGTACATTGTTTATTGTGTTGTTGTTATAATACCAAAAAATACCTCAATAAAATCTTTATTGAAAAAAACCTTAGAGGCCTTTTACCGAGGGCTGTACACCTCAGAGACCCTAACAGGGGATTCAGGGATGAAACGGTTCCTCAACGGACTGGACATGGCTGTTGTGGGGGTGGATAGCAAGTGGGGCTTGGAAGCACCACTAGAACTGGGAGAGATCATGGAGTGTATTAGCTCCCTGCAGGCGGGGAAGGTGCTGGGACCAGATGGGGTTCCCGGCGGACTTCTAGAAAAAATTCTACAGCACTTGTGCCTCACCTGCCGGTGATGTTCGCAGACTCGCTGGCACAGGGCACACTGCCACCTACGTTAGCACAAGGCTCAATCTCGCAATACCCAAGAAAGACAAAGACCCAACGGAATGTGGGTCATACAGACCCATCTCACTACTAAACATAGACGCTAAAATACAGGCCAAGTTCCTGGCCAAAAGGCTGGAGAACTGCGTTCCAGAACTGGTCGCAGAGGATCAGACAGGCTTTGTCAAGGGTAGACAGCTAATATCGAACACCATGCGCGTGCTGACTGTGATCATGATTCCATCCGGGGAGTACACACCAGAGGTGATCGTCTCCCCTGACGCAGAAAAGGCCTTCAACAGAGTAGAGTGGAAGTACTGGAGCGGTTCGGGCTTGGAACAGGTTTCACCTCCTGGGTGAAGCTCCTGTACAACACTCTCACGGCGAGCTTATGGGCAAACCACCAGCTCCCAGTACTCCCAGCTGCGCAGGGGCACGAGGCAGGGACGCCCGCTGTCCTCAGCCCGAGCAATCACTCTCAGAACAGCAAGAAACTGGAGGGGAATCCAAAAGGGTAGGCAGAAAGCACAGAGTCTCACTTTATGTGGATGACCTACTCCTCTACATCTCAGACACACAAAGCAGCATGGAAGGAATCATCGTGCTCCTGAATGAGTTTGGTGCCTTCTCAGGCTACAAACTCAACATGAGCAAAAGTGAACCTGCAAGGGGGAGGGAAGCACTGGTGGGACTGCCGTTTAAACAATCCCAACACAAATTCCGCTACCTGGGGATCCAAATCGCTCAACTCGTTGGGGGTTCACAAGTGAAACCTGACCAGTCTGACAGAGGAAGTCAAAAAGGACCTGCAAAGCTGGAACACTCAAGACTCTCCCTTGTGGGAGCGTGCAAACGATCAAAATGAACGAACTGCCCAGATACCTCTTCCTACTTACATCCATCCCGATCTATCCCCAAGGCCTTTTTGAACTCACTGGACAAATTTATCATGGTGCTTGTATTGGGGGTGGGGGAAGAGAATTTATCAGGGTGCTTGTATGGGGGGGGGGGGGGGGGGAGAGAATTTATCAGGGTGCTTGTATGGGGGGGGGGGGGGATGCTAGGATCCCAAAGAAGGTCCTACTGAAAACAAAGCCCTCCATAACCTACAATCCGACCACTGGGCAGCTACAGCAGAAAGAGTAATGGGATGGATTAAAGAGCCAGAAGCCGAATGGGTGCATGTGGAGGCCTCCTGCAGGGGAACCTCGCTCTGGGCCCATGCCACAACGGCACTCCCATCCCCACCCAAACACTCCAGCAGCCCAGTGGTGGTAGCCACCCTCCAGACCTGGAACCAGTTACGGCAGCAATTCACCTGACCGAAATGACACAAAGCCCCCATCTGCATCAACCATAGGTTCACCCCAGCACTGACTGACGCCACCTTTAAACGGTGGGGGAAGACGCTGACAGTCAGGGACCTATACACAGACGGCAGGGTCACAACACTGGACGAACTGACTGAGAGATTCCAGCTAGCTACGGGCAACAAACTCAGATACTTGCAGCTTAAAAACTTCCTACGGAGACAAGGGTGTACCCACGACCACCATGACAGACGCTACTAGAGGAATTACTGGACGCAAGCAATCTAGGTAGAGGAAACTATAGCGACATGTACGAACGACTGATAGAGAGGGTGGACACTGTATTGGACGCGACGAGGAGGAAATGGGAGGAAGACTTGGGGCTTGAAATAGGGTGGGGACTCTGCAGCACAGCACTATAGTGTCAACTCCACCTCCATGTGTGCAAGACTCAACCTAACACAACTAAAGGTGGTACATAGAGCCCACTTAACAAGAACCCGAATGAGTAGGCTCTTCCTGGGGGAAGAGGACAGATGCGAACGGTGCCAAGAAGGCCCAGCCAACCATGCCCAAGTTTTGCTCTTGCCCCACACTAGCTGGGTACTGGGCAGCCTTCTTCGAGGCAATGTCCAAAGTGGTGGAGATGAGGTTGGAGCCATGCCCGAAAGTGGTGGTCTTCAGGGTATCAGACCAGCCAGATCTCTTCATGGGGAGGAGGGCAGACTCCCTTGCCTCCCTGATCGCCCGCCGTAGAATCCTGTTCGGCTGGCGGTCAGCAGCATCATCTAAAGCTGCAGACTGGCTGTCCGACCTACCAGAATCTCTCCAAATGGAGAAACTCAAATTCACTATCCGAGGATCGGAAGATGGCTTCCTCAGAACATGGGAGCCATTCACCCAACTGTTCCCACACATGTTTTTGGCCAACAAACAAACAAATAAATAATCAAGTAGCCAAGAGCCAGGGGAAAGCTGCTGGGACACGATAAAAGAGAGGGAGGGGAGGGGGAGCAGTGCAGGAGGGGAGTAGCCAAATGCAGCTGAAAAGAAAGGGGAGCTGCAGAGAAGGAGGGGAGGGGAGGGGATCCAGAGGGAAGGAAAGAGGAGGGAACACAAACTGGAAGGAGAGCACGGGAAACAACAATAACAAACACAGCAGGGCAAAGAGTGTAAGAAAGTACAGCCGATGCAGAGACAAACGCATCAAAACGAAAAAGAAAACAGACGGGGAGAAGCAAGTAACATCAGGGGCACCACCCAGGCGCCCCTCCCATCTAGTTTTGTTGTGTCTGTTCTGTATGTATTTTTTTTTTTTTAAAAACAGGAAAGAGGAGGGGGGGAGGGGGGGGGGAGGTAAAGAGAGAAAGCACCACCCCCCCCCCACCCAGCACGTATAATGACATTTTTGTTCTTCGTTGCATATCCACTTCCCCCGTTTTATTTTCCCACCCCTTTGTTGGTCTCTTAGTTACGTAGTGTTTCTGTTATTTTATTTTTTTCTGTGTGTACATCTGTAAATATACCATGTATAAAACCAAATAAAAAACATTCTTTTAAAAACAAAACCAGGACAAGCAAAAGTGTGACTCAACCAGAATGAAGAATCCTCACTGCAACGGTATGGAATTATGACATTTAATGTAAAATCATGCACAGAAAACAAAATGCGAAGGAGATATAAAAGAGGCAAAGTTTGTTTTAAATGTTAAATGCTCCAATCATAATGTTCTGAAAGAATGAGACTCCACACTTGTCCAGTTAATTTGCAGGGACAAAAAGGTTGTTTGGCAGTAATTAAGACTGTCAATGTTTTTTTTTTAATGACTTACTCCTGAACCATGTGGCCTGTTTAGCGGATATCAGTGGGTAAGCACGACAATTTCATGCCATTTCCATATGCGAATATCAAATCTCTTGGTGAGGTGCCAACAGGCAGAGGTTTGAGCAGGACAAATCAGACAGCATCTTCCCAATTCCTGCATTCAGCTGCACATGTGCAGACAGGAGTTGTTGTCCAACTTATTCCATAATACCAGAGCCAATAGCCTCAGCATTGCTCCCATTTCAAAATGTCTGCTGAAATCTATGCAGCAACCAGTCATTTTGCAGAAGATTCACTGCCAGCCAAAATGTTACAGAAAAGTACATCGAATGATCGCGGAAGAATGAATTTAGTAGCGAGTACTTTGAAGCCTGAGAAATTACGATACTTCAGTGAATACAGAATACTTAATTGTTAAGTACACAATAGAACTTTGGCACACTGCAATAAAATATATTTTTCGGAATGAAATTTGCCCAGTGGCATGAAAAACTATAGGTTGCAGCAATGTCAAGCCAACCCTGCTGAATCTCAAATTATGACACTTTTAAGAATGTTAAACTTATTTTACTGTCTCTATTGATCAGCGTCTCCACTTTGGTAGAGAACAGTTTGTATCACAGTTCCCGGTTATCATGAGTTGTATTAAATTGCTGCCCTGCAGAGCTATCTCATTCTGCTGGCTGTATTTTAAATTTACTAATTACAAAGCTATCATCTTTGCAGTTTATGTTCCACTTCTAAGCCATGCAGCAAACCAATTGTTCCAGATGATATCTAGCAAGCATGGGGCCTTCAATCATCCATTTAGATCTTCATGGGTTAGTTCATACTGGACGATGCATGGAAGTGAAACAACTACCAGGAAGGTCATTGGAGAGAAGGGTTGGAGAGAGAAGAGTTGATTAATCTTTTTAGTTCAAGTGTGTGAATTCTCTCGACTCCCTTTAACTATAGCGTCAATATGAATGAATTGACAAGCCCTGCACAACGAAGGGCAAATTCAATGTAATGTGCAAGGACAATTTACAAAGCTGCTGTACTAATTTAAGAATTTAAAGACAGACAAAATCTCCTCATTTGCGTACAATTAGAACAGACTTTTCCACCAATGATCACAAGCACACGGTTAAAAGGCGGAGGGCGAAGCACGAGTTGTTTCCTTTTCACACAAGTAGATGAATTGCACTGGACAGGCAAAACATCGGAGGGAAGCTGGGAGAAAAAAGACCAGACTAACTGCAGCATCGATGGAAAGGAAGCTAAATACCTAGAAATTCAACCGTGATGGGAAACAATTTTGAAGTAATTTACTTGAAGTGCGAAAGAACCAGAGCTAGTCGGAGCATCTTAACAGCAGCAGTGCCAACTCAATTAACAAGATGTTTTACAACTAGGCTCCTGAATATTGCCACATCACCTCCAGTGGAACAGATGTGCTAAAATGGCATTTCACTTAATGTGATGGATACCGGGTAAGCACGAGAAATGAGAATAAATGCAAGGGTATTAGAGCAAGAAGAACCATCCTCATTAGAGCATGAAGATAAATTTCCAAAAAGAAAATTTGGACAGGAGGTAGGAAAAGATAGCATTGAGCAGGGATGAGCTGAAAGGGCAGAGAAAGACAATGAGGACCAGGACTTTGAAGTGTCCCCCCAAATCAGCACCCTGGAAGATAGGAAACAGGAGTAGGCCATTCAGCCCCTTGTGCCTGTCCCACTATTTAATGCGATCATGGCTGATCTGTGGCCTAACTCCATATACCGGTCTTTGGCCCATATCTCTTAATATCTTGGCTTCACAAAAAATCTATCCATCTCAGATTTAAAATTAACTGATCTAGCTTCAACTGCTGTATGTGGGACAGAGTTCCAAACCTCTACCACCCTTTGAATCAAGTGCTTCCTAACATCTCTCCTGAACGGTCTAGCCCTAATTTTTAGACTATGCCCCTTAGTTTTAGAATCTTCAACCAGTGGAAACAGATTATCTTTATCGACCTTGTCTTTCCCTGTTAATATCTTGAATACTTCAATCAGATCACCCCTTAACCTTCTAAATTCTAGTGAAAACAGGTAATCTCTCCTCGCATTGCAACCCCTGTAATCCAGGTATCATTTTTGCAAACCTACGTTGCATTCCTTTGAAGGTCAAAATATCCTTCCTATGGTTGTGGTGCCCAGAACTGCTCTCAATACTTCAAGTGGGGTCTAACCAGGGTTGTATACTCCAACCTTCTAGATATAAAGGCTAGCATTCCATTAGCCTTTTTGATTATTTTCTGCATTGTTCATGGTATTTTAAGGATGTACGCATCTGAACCCCACCCAGTCTCTTTGGACACCTGGTGTACCAAACTTCTTTGCATTTAGGAAGTACTCTGCTCTATACTTTTTGGTCCAAAATGGATAACCTCACTTACCTGTAGAGTAAATTCCAGTCAATAGAAATAAACTTGGATCCAAATGATTCAAGAGTTGTAAAGAGAAATTGCTTGTTGTGCTGAATTTTAAAGCTGCACAAATAGGCACTTGAGTACAAGTGGTCAAACGTTCAAACTAAAGAAAAAGACAGTTGGGAGTCAGCCATTTTGCAACTGGGAGGTGGATAGCAGATGCCGCTCAAGGATGTAGCCATCTGGGATGGCCACTTCCCGATTACAAAATGGACAATTTGCAAAGATTGCAGGGAAAATGAACAAAGCTGAGAAAACAAGCAGGTTCAGAGCTTGTCTGTATATTGGAGCCGCAGCTCCCAGACAAGATCAAAACTGTAGGCCTATTAGCATACTAATGGCCCATCTCCGGGAACAAAAGAGTAACATTTGAGTAACTGATACCAAGGCAGACACCCCGGCGCCAGAGGAGACCGAAACAAAGCAGGCCAACGGCCACCTAGGACATGCCCAGCCATCAGGGCACCCACCCCTTTATTGGGGCCAAGTTCAAGGCCCGTCCAAAAGAGTGCGAAGCCCCGTCGGGTATAAGGCGGCGGCCCAGAGAGAGAATCGCTCTCTTGGACTTGGCTCTCACAGCGGAGAGACCCATCCACCAGCTGCACCAGAAGCAAGTAAGTCCAAGGTCAACGCTCGCTACCAGACGGACGACCTTAGCTATTCCTCTTCACCACTTCGACCCCAGCAGCCTCAGATCCGAACAACAGCCATTGTTTCGCTGACTGAATGGGCGCCCGAAGCGAAGTATAGGCTTTAGCAGTAGTGATAGTTTAGTCTGTAGTATTTGTGCATGAGCAGATTTAAGTGTGTGTGTAAATAAATAAGCATTGACTTTGAACTAACAAACTGGTGTATCGAGTCTTTGATCGGTATTCGGTTTTGAACTTTGTGGCGGTATCGAAAGATACCTGACGACTCTAGAGCAAACGAAATTATGATGAAGGAAGGCGACCATATTGACCGCCATATTCAGAGCCAACCAAAGAGAGCAACAAGGGTAAAGTACATTAGCAGCAAATCCAGTTCGGTCAAAAGCTATGCTGTTCATTACTTGTAGTCAATATTTTCCAAGATAAAAAGATAGGCTTGCACTTATACAGCATCTTTTATAATCAGACGTCTCAAAGCACGCAACAGCTAATGAAACATTTTTGAAGTGCAGTCACTGCTGAAAGGTAGGAAAGTCAGCAGCTACGTAAACAGAGCAAACCCGCACTAACAGAAATGTGTAATGACCAGAAAAAACAATTTGACTTTGTTAATTGAGGGATAGAATTTAACCGGGGATAACACCCCTGCTCTTCTTTAAAATAGTGCCATGAGATTTATTGCATCATCTGAAGCACCACTGACAGCGTAGCAGTCCCTCAGTATTGCCCCGGAGCGCCAGCCTAGATTGTGTTCGGTCTGAATGGGACTTAAAGCCAAAATCCTCCAACCCAGGGGCAAAAGTGCCTGAGGTGCATCTCAACCGCTGATCCCAAGTTATTCTAATCATTTGTACTAAATAACATGTCAGGAGATGGAAATCAAAAATTGACACTTTTCGAAAAGCAAAATAATGCTGATGCTTGAAATCAATTAACAGAAAATTCCAGAACTGACAGGAGAGCCAATGATCAGAAGATAGAAATTTGAAATATTTGTCAATGGAATGGGGGGGAAAAAAAAAAAAAAAAAGAGGATAATTCCTCCTCCAGCACATGGAGTTATGATCTGAAGCAGATTTAATAACTTTAAAAAGAGAATTGGATTAATACCCAAAGGCAAAAAAAAAAACAGGGCAGGAGCAAGGGATTGGAAATAATGAGGTAGCACTTAAAGAGTGAGCAGAGGAATGTGTGTTGAATGGCCTCCTGTTCTGGTCAAGAGGAGGATTCTGATCACTTAAATGGCAGTTTCCCATTACCTCAATTGTAACATTAGTATCCATGATCTAATCAATGAAAGGCTATCTAGCCAACAAAGAACGATAACCAAACCAGTTTTAAACAACATCAGATCTGGGTTGACAGCTGCAACATAAAAAAATTCATTGATTGCAGTAACATTTGAGCAGCAGCCCTAAAATACCTTCCATTATACTTTGGCCAGCAACCCCACAATCTGCAAATTGGATCCCAATTGGGAAAGCAGCTATAAGAACCAAATCAGAATAAGAATTGATCTAAAAGATCAGAAATTACCAACAACAAAACAAGATGTACCTATTTAAGGGAGGGGAAAACAGGTAACTATAGGTCTGTTAAGCCTAACATGTTTGACAAACCTGTTGGGAGATTTCTTTGAGGATTTAACGAGCAGATTAGCCAAGGGGAAAAAAAAATTTCAGTCAGCTTCCAATAAGGTTGCTTATTGCACAAAATAAAACTAGAGCACGTGGAATTGGGGGGGTATACGGACATGAAATGAGGGTTGGTCAGCGGACAGGAAACAATAGAAATAAAAAGGGCCATTCCAGGGTTAGCAGGCTGCACCTGAATGATCAATGCATGGTCCCCACCCTCAATGATTTGGGTGTGGGGACCAAATGTACTACTTTCAAGTTTGTTGATGACACAAATTAGGTGGGAAGGAGAGTTGCGAGGAGGGTGCCAAGCGGCTTCAGGGAGATTTGGACAGGCTAAGTGAGTAGGCAGGAAAACAGCAGGCGGGACAGAATGTGAAAACTGTGAAATTATCTACCTTGGTCAGAAAAATAGAAAGGCAGAGCATTTT